>NC_060251.1:106189239-106492131 GCF_921293095.1 Ischnura elegans
CCCGTTAAGTCGCTCCTAACTTTTATATCTTTACACCCACGTTGCTACCGTTCTCCTCCATCCCCTCCCCCACCCCTCCCCTCATCCAACCAGCCATCCCTTCCAACTCCGTCCATTTGACCCTTATCTTCATTGCAATGTCCCACGGGGGCCAATTTATTTATGCCTGCTTCTTCCACTCAACTCTGGGCTACTTTCCCATTTCCCTTTCCATTAAAAATCCAGATCGTAAGATTTCGGACGTGGTTGTAAAGCGTCGCAAGTTTTGGCTCATGTTTACTACGTCTCAAGTTTGGGCTTCTATAGCTGCGTTTTCGATTACGTCAGCGCACTATAAGTATGGCATCGATGGGGCATGAAGTAAGCTAGTGTATTGCAGTGGGTAGACCGTTTGTTTTCTACTCAAAGGGTCTCGAATTAAAATCCTGGTTGGAGACTGCAAATAAAATGTGGACATGGTAAAGGTGCTTTCCCCCAAACCCTAATTGACACCCGCATACCGATGGCTTATTGTGGGATGATTTTACATATCTATCCCAAACTTTGGGTTGCCACGGTATGATAGTTTTAAAAAACCATTTTAATTTAGCGAATTCATATCTCTTGTGCCTCGATTATTTTCTTTCCTTCTCAATTATTTTCTTCCAATTTATCATGCGTAAAAATAATTCAATGAGTGGTTCTACCTATCCACAATAGTGATGTTTTAAAATATGGGAATAATACTGATAAAATTTAATGATAACCAACAAGGTGCGAATGCGAATGAAATGCTGAAAGTAAACGTACCTTATTTAATCGAAAAACAAATTGATATTAACAATGACATCGGTTAGTTGATGTACGTACTTTTATGACTACACATTGAAGATAGCAATATAATATTTTTATTGGGCTAAAAAGCCATTATTTATAAATTATTCACAACCATAATTTTTTAATATGAATTCGAAAGCGAATTTAAAAAAATGTGAATGCGATTTATCAAATAGTAATTACTCGTGAAAACTTTTGCCAATGTGCAAAATTCCGTGCTACTTGGAATAAATATTTTGGTGCCTTTAATCCTCATGGTCCTGTTTGTATGTTTTGTTCGACCAGAATGTGTCCCGGAAAGAGATTGGGGGAAGATAATGCGGAAGTACTCCGATCAGTAAGGAATGCAAGACAATCTCAAAGAGAGATTGTGGAAGTCCGTCGTGGATTCGATGCGTCGCGTATGCGGCAAACCTTTGGCATACAAGGCAATCGCGCCGTAGAAAAGTCTTTTACAGATTGCATCTCACTCGCTCTTCTGATCGCATCGCATTAACTTAGCTCCCGTGAGCGAACCAAATACGTGCGTGTAACGGATGCAGCCTCATGATTGCGATGGGCTACGCCGAAGTGCACCAGATATTGGCGTTTCTCAGCAGCCTTAGTTCATAATACTATCTTATCGCTAGCATTCAGAAAATTATGAGCGTGCCACCGTTTGGGGTTTAATCTTCATTTATGGCTGCGATGAAATGCAACTGTCACTTCTGAAGCTTTGCTGGAGAATAACTAGTCGTTGAATGTTTCTACCTTTGATGTAATGCGATGATTCATGGAACGTGTGGATACTTAATCAACCTTGCTGGAATTGCAGAAAATGTTCTCATATTAATTGCCTTTCGATTGAACCCATTGACGAGGATTAACTCGATGCTAATCTTTAGTGTTTCAACGCGGCCTAATAAAGAAGAGTTATGGAAGCGTGTGGAAGTTACTAGCGGCAAATATCGCCACTCATTTTTTATTTTTTTTAGTAAACAGTGTAATTAGATTTCCACTTTGAAAATTAGCTTTGGCGCCAATGTAATCCAGCATGTATTCTGAATATTGCGTTATTTGATTGCATCCTCTCCCTTTGGTTTAGCCAAGTGACCAGAAAACTTAGGGCCATGCCTAATAGAATAACCTATTTTAATAGAAAAAAACCGGTGGTGGCCAAAATTGTCACCTGCGATTGTCAAACGCTGATGCTTCGATGGAAACTTGAGAAGTATGCTTATAGTTTTGGGCTCAACAGATATGTTTTTTTGTGAAAATATCTAACGACCATTACATTACATTCGTTTTCTTTCGCAAATTTTATAACGTATTATTTATTACAAAACCGTACTGCCAGGTCTTCCAGTTTTGGTATCTACATATACGATTTTCATTAAATTACAATTAACATTTGACCTGAAAATTTTGCGAGGCGACAGAATTTGTGGCAGAGTTCGATAAAAGTTTGTGGGTTAGCACAAAATCAACGTAATGAATTGATATTCAGTTCTAAGTGTGTTGAATATTCATCAAATGTGTACTAAACTTAATGAGAATGTATTTTCTCCCAAAGTGAGAGAACTAGTGACTGGAACTATTGACAAAGCTATGTTGAACGAGCGAATCTTCCATGTATCGCAAACGTGGAGTCCAGGGAGGATCACGTGGTGTAGTAGTCTTGGCTGCAAGCCCACAACCGCTCCCCTCCTTCCTTACTTTAAGGCTAAAACTTGAAATGGTTTTGTCGATGATGATGGTCGAGTATCTTTTATTCATGGAGAACATATAGGTGTGGCAGTTAAAATAAATTTTCATGGCAACTTACGACTTTATCTACCACATTATGCTGCAATCTGTGTCAGAAAGCGGACGTCCTTAATAGTTTTCCACCCTCCTTCATCAATGTCAACATATTAGTGAAATTCCGAGATAAAGTTGTCAACTAATGAGTCGGGATAGTTGTATTTTTTGCTCATCAACGTGGTAGTAATGGGAAATGAGAATAACAATCTTCTATTCGGGGAAATTTTCCTAGAATTGTACTTTCTCTAGGCATGTGTATTTCCTGTGGTCATCCACGTCAAGCATATAAGGTTCTCTCTCCTTTTCATCGGACTGTCTTCCCATTTTTGCGAGCAGATGTCCTCAGCGTCTGCGTCTCATTACGTTTCTTACCTCGCGATCTCGGTGAATGGGAACGTAATTGCTTGAGCTGTCTGTCGCGGATTTTATTCCCCTCCAGTTTTCCCTGGTCGGGTATTAGTGAGATGGGCCCGGTCACTTTCTCATCCCCGGCAGAAACACATCGGACGCATTGCCGCTTTTCATTTTTTTTCTTTCCATCATTTTCCATTTAATGTAGTGACCATTTAAATTTAAAACGCTTTCAACTCCTCATCATTGCTCATGCAATTTTGCCATCGAGATCGCCCTCTTGATGAAGTAGTTCTGCGACACTTCTCAGTTATATTTTTAGTGAGTATTTCGTTTCCAAGTACACTGTGGTACAGCTACACGGTATAGTTATATCTCATTACCATGCGTTACACTAACAATATGCCATTAGTATTGTGTAATCGATCCATTCTACCTCTTGATGGATTCCCAGTGGTGATCATCATAAATACAAAACTGGGTGAGAGCGAGAGGAATTTAATGAATATATCGGCAGACGATTAAATATACGGAGCCGTTATTATATTTATTAATGTCTATTAAATACTACGATCTTAAAGACACCCTAGAAACCACTTCTTGGGTGTTAGGCAGGGATTACATATTTTTTTTTACATCTCGCAGCTTACCATGTGCAAAAGATTTTCCATCACTGGGACTTAAAAAATACCGTAATGATTCAAACCCTACAACTATCTTTAAAATCTGACAAATGAAAAACATGGAAACAACTTAAACGAAAAACAGCACTAATTTCGATGGTACGTATGATAGAATCATAGGTAATGGTCGAAAATGTGAATTATGAGACTGATCACCCCTGGATGCCTTAAATCTTCAAAATATCACCGTTGCCTATGCATGAGTGTGCGAAATAGGTATTTTATTTATTTTTATCTGCTGGGTCTCTGTACGACTAATCTCCTCTCATGTACGGATTACAGCATCAGGGCAAAAGTTAGTGACGTTATTTGTCTATAGATTTTATTTGTGAATCAATGTATTAATGCATTTAAGATGGCAACAACCTACTCCTTCAGCACAGAATCATATGGTAATCGGTTTTTAAGGATCCATTAAGCTTTCTATTCCGTAAAAGTGCTACTTTTCCGTTACTCTGTGCTCCCTCTCTTAAGAATTGAATTTACCTGCCTATCCTTGATCCAATCCTTGATCTTAGACCGGAATAGAATTTCCTGGTTTATATACCTTAGAGGTTAGAAAGCAGTTAAATTGTCGCGTGCTAGGAGTGAACAGCGTGGTCGTTAGTGTTGAAGCCGCTCGGCACACTGGTATCTCGTTCGAATCCCGCGTGAAGAGGCGGTTGACTCTGACTTCGGTGACCTCCGAAGCAGTGTAGCGTGACCATAATCCCAACGGACATCTAATCATAATGCGTAAGATATTTTCGCTTAGTACTCCCCGCCGTCGTAGGTAGGTACTTAGATGTAAATTTTCACTAATGACACTTTTTTTCGAATTACTTATTGGAGGAAGGGATAAAACCCAATGAACGTAAACGAAATGAATAATTAAGTTAATGCAATGGTGTAGCCAGAAATGATTTTGAGTAAAAAGATTTAAATAACTCTTTTATCATCGTCACAGCACTACAAGTTGAGCATACACGTACAAAACCATTCTGTATGTTAGGAAATAGTATTAAATCAATAGTTGTAACTTTATTGCTATTATACATTTTATGGGATTATCACTTGATAGTATCTAATTTTGAAAGGAATCAGGCAAAAACAAAGTTAAATTTCTATTAAGGGATAAGACGATTACGTGGGAAATATACATAGACAACCCCATCTTTCCTAAGCATTGTAGGTTATGCGAATGTACTTACTGAGTGACTGTACACTTACGATTTATAAGCGTTATAGAAAATCAACTGAAGAAAACGTTCAAACTCGGCGAAAACAAATTTTTACCACTCTCCTATTTGATTGATTGTACTCAGAGTTTATTTGACATAGTCTTAAGAAACTCTTTTCCACTACTACCGTGATAATCAATTGATTTCTGCGATTTTCTCCTTGTCGTAGCTTATGCATCACTGTCTCAAACTGACAGATCACGATGGAGCCTTGATCTGACGAAAATATCGTCGTCTGATTGCGCCGTGGAATATATAGAGGCAGCAGGAACGAAGAAGAGGATCTGATCAGTATCTCTTAGAAGGAAGACACGATTTTCATTTCCAATCGTCATGTCCTCAGCGTCGTATCCGTCCGCACGAGCCTTCGGCAAGATCCATCTGTTATCAGGAGGTTGCATCGCGCCAATTGCATGCTGATATATGCCCCAAACTAAAAATGTTTCTTCCATCCTCATTTTTGCCTTCCGTGTATTTCGGAGTAACCCAACATAATGGTTTCTCCATGGTTATCGTCTCGTTGAATCAAAAGCCTTTGGTGCGTGACTTGGTCGTTTGTACCGTTTGGAGGGACACAAGATTTTAGTACATATTCACCCCCGAGTGGGGTTATTCAGGATAAAATTGGGTTTGTTTCTGAAAGCGTAATCTTTTTTGCACTAAATATACGATCTAATTTGAGGGAGACTTTTATCAGCTTTTTATCTTATGTTACATCTTATAAATTAATTGGTAACGTATACTTAGCGAGGCTACAACAAACATTGAGATGTAGAAGATTAAACAATTTACCGGATATTATTCATAGCAACGCTATTTTCATTTTATACAAGTTATAAGGTAAACATCCCCCAAAAAAAATTCTTAATGGCTTCCGAGTGACAATATTTAATCTAATAGTTTTTTTTAACTAAACAGTGTTGATTTTTACAATATGTCCTTTACAGCACTACAAAATAGACATTTGCAAGTTACTTTAGGTTAAAATTGATACGGATATGCAAATAATTAATGTACATCTGACCATTTCGAGATTCAAAATTCGCCTAACATTAGGAAATAAACTTTGGAAAAAAATGTCTACCGCATCTAGTCTAAAAATACTGTTTACTATTCCCAGGCTTTCCAATCCCTGCTTGAATGTTGTGTGGAGGACATTTCATCTACATCTACATCTACAAATTACCCTGCGAGCCACCTCTAGGGTGTTTGGCAGGGGGTGATCAATCACCAGCATGCAGCATGCATTTGGACTCCCACATGCACACCACACCGTCCAAGAAACGTCCCGTATAATAACAAACTATACTACTATATGCTGTTAGAAATAGAATATAGAATAGAAATTCAGAAACATGCAGTAGGTTTTACATAGGTTAGTAGGCCACACTACAAGTCATGCAATCTATTTACGCGTTCTATTGCTGCCGTTATAATCTCTTATTGATCGTGGAAAAAATGACATTCGGAATCTGTCTGTTCTGCAATCTATCTCTCTTATTTTATTTATATGATCTGATCTTCCGTAGTACGTTGGCGTCCGCAAGATATGGTTAACTTCGTCAGAAAAGACACTGCTCTTGAATTTATCTAAAAGGTTTAGTCTATTTTTCAATCTACGGTCCGACAGAGATTCCCATCCGAGTTTATGTAAGAGGTCAGTTACACTAACAAGACTATCGTAACGACCTTTCACATACCTGGCAGCTCTTCTTTGCACGCGTTCTAACTCTGTTATTAAGCCTTTTTCATGAGGGTCCCAAACACTGGCAGCGTATTCCAAATGTGGTCTAACGAGGGAAAAAAGCGCAAGCGCAACACTCCGTCCGTCGGATGGGACGTTAAGCCGTGGTCCCCTCGGCGCCTTTCGTTAAGAGCAGGCTAATGCCGACGCCGGGTTTCTCTCCACCCTTCCTCCCATACCCCTCTCTCATGGCGCAAATGACCTCAGTTGTCGGTCGCCTCCTCCAAATACCATACCAATGCCTGTTTACTCTGATTAATTCTCTCGTTGCTCGCTTGTGTTCCTTTAATTAGAAGCACCCACGTATGGGCTTTGTCATTGACTCTCCTACCATTCCATTCTGATCTACTAAGCTAAATTCCGATCTCGGGAAACGTGAGCACCTACTGCAATTCGCACGTATGTATTATACCTACCTCCGTATGTTTTTCTTTTTCCGAACGAAGCAATATTTCTCTCCAATATACTTAGTAGGCCAGCTTATGGCCATAGATGGAGAGCTTTGCATTGAGGTTGTAAAGAGAGGTTTAAGATTGCGGCATCCGGGTTAATGCTAGGATCTAGACGATTCCTACTCCCTCCTGAGTGAGTATGCAAATTTATGGCTTTCGTTCAGGCTTCCTTATAAAACCGAATCTATCTGAAATACGTGCTGCGTGTAAATTACTCCGAAGGCTGTGTAATGGAGCCCGGATGCCGGTGAAAGAGAGTAGCTCGTCGTGGTTCGCGGGCAAGTGGCCATTATGGCAGTCCATTGACGGCTAGGATTAGATCCAAGGAATGAATTGAAGGGTATTGGAGAGCTTGGAGGGAAAGCTATTGCCGTGATCTGATTCGGCCTTATTGCTGTGCCAATGTGAAGAAGTTATCCTATCGTACGATGCTCATTAGCTATATAAATTCTAATAGCTTTCTATTCTTATAGCGTGTCATTTATATAGACATTTGAATAATTTGTTCTATCTAGACTCATGAAAAATGTTTTACTTGCGTTTCACATTTGGTTTGAGGTACACATCTATTTAAGTTTGGCCTATAAGGCTTGCTCGGCTAAATTTTTCTAAACTATTTCTCGGGCGCTTCTAAATGTATTTCGCTAGCATATACAGCTGCATTAGAAATCCATTAATTTGTAATAGGTTAATAGCTCTGGCTCTGTGGGATGTTCTCATAGAACATATTACAGTGCCGTAGCATATTTTTCTATACTTTTGTTTTTTTATTCTTTCAACATTTAAGTACTACATCCTCTGAAGTAGTATCCCATATATTGACTCTGATCGTTCAGAGTAATACATATTTCCAGCATATGAAATGACCTACTTTTTAAAATGAATTTTTCGATCGATTCTATTGTGGAATTAAATTTTACGATCAACCGTAAATTCTGCGCTATTTTTGGCAAATAAATTACTCAATTTCTTTAAGAGCGTTTCGTTACATGTAAAAAGTTGCAATGAGCTAATTTCGAATTGAGATGTAAAAAAATAAAAGGCATACGATCATAAAATTTCTCCAAGTAACAGGAAGCTTACGGAGGTCGAGTTCTTTTGCTTTTTTGATACGCGAGGAGTTATTTTGAAATATCAGCGTGAGATAATTTATGGAAGAATCACATATTCGAGAATTCACCAGTATTATTGATAGTAACTAATATATATGATAAATACGAGGAGTGACCGTGATTATCTATTAGGGTGGATTTCATCATGAGGCCTCGAATTTATATTTATCGAATCTTCCAAGTTTCGTTCTTATCTTCGAAGTTTTCAGTGCCCGTGCTACTCCGTGGACTTCCAACACCGTTATTGAATGAAATTAATCGAATCGAGCTCTAATTGATTCTCATCCTCTTGGACTGAGTAGAATTGTGTTTCCGTGAGGAAGGGACTTTTTCCGGCTTATAAACGCCTTCAGCCCCCACCTTCGGTGTTAAATTGGCTATTATGAGACGGTACTTCTGCAAGAAGAGGCGGATGGCATACTTTCACGTATGATGAACGCCACGAAGTCAGCAGGGCAGGCAAGAAAGAAAAGGTACGATGGAAAAAACTCCGAATGAGAATGTGTCTGAGACTTTCAGAGGAAAAAAAAAACCTGCAGATTTTTGCTTCTGATGTGATGCGAGGAAGGGAGCTTATTTTCCTTCTCCGTCGACGTTCTACTTATACGGATTCGTAATTAAAGGGAAATGTTTCTATTCAGGGGAAAGAATCTCTCGGAGGTGTTTGTGAACCGTTTTATCCCGCAATTCCTTCGTGAAATAATGCATATTACGGGACACGTTTCTTGGTTCGTTCCCTATATATTTTCCTGGAGAACTTAATCACATAGTTTGCAAAAGGTGTGTAGGATTTTCACCTCCAATGGGTACTATTACGGTGACTTTGCTCTCTTAAACTCTGGAGTAGATAGTTAAATGGCTTACAGAAGCATTTCAGTTTATTTTACTTGACGTTTTCATCTCCGTATGAAATTGTTAGTTTTCTCTCTGCTTTAGCGCGTAACACTGTTTAAAATATGGATCTCGGATCCAATATTTGATACCTTAAATTGGTATCTTCATTCTATATTGTTGCCATATAATTTTAAGTAATACCGTATGTACCTTTCAGATCCGGTCAAAGTTCAAGGCGTCGTTTCATCCCATTTGTTTTAAAATTTTCCTCGTATATATTTTCTTCTGAGTTAACCGTGAGCTCACATTAATTTTATCCCTAATAATTTTTAAAAGAGATTACCAACCGGGGATGGCATCGGGGATTCTTGGCTAGTCAAATGTTTCTTTTATTCTTCCAAGTAAGAGTTCTTGCATTGATATCTCCTTATCAGTTAGCACTCATACAGAGTTCCGATCGAGGTGGTTAATAAAAGAAGATATGATCATTTCCTTAATTTTTCTGATTCCTCACGGGAATATATCGTAGAAATTCATCAAATTAGCTCTCAATGAATCGAGTTCATTGGCTTCGGTATATAGAGGTTGGGAATCTAGCTTTTCATATTTGAGCCAAGAAAAAATATCTTTTATGAGATTGCATAACTATATTCTTTCATAGCCTTCGTTAGTGTTACAGAAATCTTCGACATTAGGCGTTAGTGGTAAATAGAGCAATAAAATTTCTATTTGGAAGCTGCCATTTGATCAACCATTAATTTCCCTTCTTTATTCCGTAGAGTTTATATCTCTATGATGGAGTTGAGTTAAAGCACACTTAAACTTGTTGCTTTCTATTAATAGTTTCTAAAAATGTTTTGGTATCTCTAGTTTTCTATATCCAGTGCGACATTTCATTGAAGCCATCCTAGTATGACAAGGATAATCAATACTACCCAAGTAAATTCCAATGGGAACATTTCCTGGTATTGTCTTATCACAATGGTCCTATTCATTTCAAAATAATTTGAATGCGTAACTTCTAAGTCTCAGCGCACAATTTATCAATGAGAAATTCCTCCTTAATTACCAAAATAGTTTCGCTTGATATTTTTGTGATTTTCTACTCCTTGGACCTGGGAGAGCTTAGCTCGTTTCGTGTACCGTTGATTTAATGTCTGTAATTACTTTGCGAAGTTGCTGCATCTATATAGCCTGCGTACTATCGCTCTTTGGAAGAAAATACATGTGATGTTTCGCCGACTTTAGAACCATTCCTTCGTTCATTGCTTTCGAGCCTTCCAAGTCTTTGCCTGCTGAATCGATGGATTCGCAAAAAACTCTCTTATCTCTTCTTGCTCATCTCCGCTGACATTTTCCTTCCCTCGCTCCCCGGAAGCACATTTGCTTCAGGGAAGTCTCACAGGGAGAGGAAGATGCATTGTGGAACCGAACCAGTTGCGGGGTTGATCAATCGCTTTTATATATATATATATACCACGTCCCGCACAAAAGCCTAGACTTAACACTCTCGCGGCCATATCACGAGTCCACCGTTGCAAGACGCTGTAATTCACGTTTATTTCTTCCCTTCCACCACTTAAAAGTGATTTAGTGCCCACGGATTTTATTTCCGAGAAAAAAATCACACCCCGCTCTTCCACACTGGCTCTTTTCTGTTGCTTGCCGCGTAACAGAAGCCCTTTACACCCTCAGCGTTTTCATTTAGTCCTCCGGCTCCGCCGTTGGGGGTTTAGGGATTACATGTAAGTAGTATGTGTTTCCGTTTTGATCGCATCCTTAACCTAAAGGAGAATTAAACAAAAAAATCTTAAGCGTACATCTCACGCCGGGAGACTGCGAGAGATGCTTTTAAACCTCGCAGTCACAGAATCAGAGAACTGGGTGCAGCAGCATGCTAAATGCTACCTTCCGCGAATCCGCGATGGAAATTAATGCCTGCGCGAATTCATGGACCTGCTGGCAAGAACGATTCAACCTGAAATTTAAATGAAAAGCAGGAAAAACACTAATGATCTTTCTTGGAGACGTCTGGAGCACAAAAATCACCTCTGGAATGGTTCTCATTTTCTTTGAATATCTATGTAAGTTGATTCACAAACAGCATTTCTACCAATTTTAAATAAAATTTTAACATGATAATAATGGATATAAGTTGGGCATTTAAAACATAGACGACAACAAAACATAAGATACAAGATTATAAGAGTACACAATTTTAAAAAAATTCAACGGAAATATGAAAGGGGAATAAGCCGAAGTTTAGTTTTTTTTACAGTTAAATGGGACATAGAAAGGTTGATGAAAGAGTTGAATGAGAGGAAAAAATCGACATTATCTGGTAGAGTTTTGAAGTGGTTAGAGGCGGTAGCAAAGGGAACGTTTGATAAGAGAAAGCTCAAGAATCGTCCGAGGGTCAGGAGCAATTGAAGCTATGACTAGTCTCATTAAATTGCTTGCAAAATTAGAATATCGCAATTCATTCAACATTAAATGATGGAACTCTCCTACTCTACCGGTTGAACTAATATCGATTGGCTAGCTTTCGTAAGGAGACGCTTACACGCGAAACAGTTCCTTCACTTCAGTGTTGACCTCCTAAGCATTCAGAAATCCAGGAAAAAAATCTTAACAGATGCATTTTAAGAAAACATCTGGCATGTCGATTGGAGGAAAATGTTCTGTTTTTATGGTTTTCATTTCGAAAAAAAACTAGCAGCTACTGTAAAGACGCATCATCTGAGGGATGCTAAGTTTTCACCAGGCTTGTAACAAATTAGCATAAAACTACTTTTAGAGTTAGCGGGTGAAAGAGAGAAATCCATAAAAAGTTTTTTCTCCTTGCTCTCCACACTTCTGAGGCTTTTAATTCGATCAATCAAGGGAAGAAGTACAAGAAGGCTGAGTTTATTGATGATGACGGTCCGCGTCTTTCTCTCATTGAATGCAAAAAAGAGAAATTGTGTAAGACATTGATGGGCATGCTGGATCTAGGCATGAGGCAGTGAGACAGACGCAGTGCTTACAGTGAGTGCGGGAATATTCAAAGAGCGTAATCGATAGTTTAAACTCTTTTCATTCTGTGCCAGGGCAGAATCGTTTCCCTATTGTGTACTTGATGTGTGGCTCTCTACTTTTCAAGATTATTATTAGTAAGAAGAAATTCAAGAGCCAAATTTAAAATATCTGGCCGGGAGGAAGGGCATAGGATAGCGAATAAATTACATAGTATAGGTTATTAAGGATATGATATAGATAGGAAGATATACGTCGCTATGAAAAGGCTAGCAGCTAGTGGAGCGGAATGGAAGCTGTGTCAAACCAACCTTAGGATTGTTGACTTATAATGATCTCGAGATTAATTTAATATCATCTTTTGATGCTGGTATGTTTCCGAATATATTGATTGTTTATTTTCAATCGAACCTGAGGAAATAATTGCGAAATTACTGGCTGCCTTCGGGCTATGGATTAAAGTAACGAAGATCCTTCTTCAGGTTGGTTTCTCACTTAGGATAATTTCCTATGTTCGTCAAAGCAAGTTCAGCATTCGGATGCTTGGATTCCATCTATAACCAGGCACTGTGCTCTAATAACAAGTTTATTGAGGGATTAAATTTGAATGATTTGCTAAATGGTATGAGTGAGTAACATTGTATTGAGCCTGGTAGAGAATATTTCTTTAAATTTTACTGGTTTAGCCGGTTGAGCCATGAATAACCCATACATTAGCTTGGAGGATGCCTGTTATTTTACGTTTGAGAGGTATTTTCCAGGGATCTAATCACGGCTCAAATAAATTGACGCTTCTCAGAATAATTTATAATTTTATTAAATTACTGTGAGTTTTATTCGAAATATATGTAGGCATAAAAAATGGTCTACTAAGATTAATTTCTCCAATCCTTGACTGCATTATTTCTTCACCCTTAATTTTAGGGTTAATTAATGCTGCAATACTGGATAAAGATTATAGGGTCCTTTAGCCTTGAATTTCATGTCGCAAACCCATTATCTTATGATGGTGAGTTTTTAATCAACGTTTGACTTAGTTATGCATCCTAAATAGTGCTTGAATGTTGCTGTCTCAGCCAGTCGGCATTATGGAATCGTGTATAGAAAATGTTAATCCTCATATCCTAAACGTAATGGAGGCTAGGAAAACAAAACTACCCCTAATCTTGCTATATCGGAGTTAGGGAAAGGATTTCTGGATGTTCGCGAACTAAAAAAATTATTTGAGAGCAGTTCACAAACCATTCCGGTCATAACGGAATTCATCCAATTGTCATTCCTTTGGTGAGATCGTGCCACACGTTTACGTGTCTTTCTCAAAGATTTCTTAGAACTAAGCAGTCATCGATACTTCCATAACTATAAGATTAACCTATGCTCTTCTTATTTGAAGCAGGAAGAGTGATAGGGTACTAATAATAATAATGACTCATCGCGTGTCTGTCGCAGGCTTTTGGTAGTTATGGTAATGCTTATTTTCTTGAACAAAATTCTGAATTGCGTTGAAATGTATTGTATCATCGATGATAATTTTCAAATGTTTCAATATGTTAGTTAGATATACCTAATAGGATGCTGAAGAATTTTATACCATTATTTTTTTAATCATGGTAGAATTTCCACGATTGCAGGACGTAAAGTTTGATGCCTTCCATTTTAAGTTTAAAAAAATTAAAAATCAATCATGTCATGGCTATTACTGAAGATACTATAATCCTTGTAAGTTAATATATATATATATATATAAATGAAATAGCGCTCTGATGAATAAGGACAAATTTAAAATATTATGACTGAAGATACTTTGTTGTAAAAACTGGCGGAAGTATAAATTAAGTAAACTCTTCGGATGGGTTGACTGGCAAGTGGGAATCATCGAAATAAAGTGTGAGCCAAGCTTGGCATTCCGAACTCGTGGTTCATGCCTCGCGACGTTAGGCATCCTGCAATAAAAAGAAAACGCCTCTTGGCACCAATCACTGAACACCGAAAACCACTCAACACCGCGAGAGTGGAAAAAAGCGTTTGTCATCAATCTTTGTCCCGTGACCTGCCTTCCCATATTTACACGTGCATAATTTTAACTCGCTTATCAATTCTCCTTGATCCAATTATCGTAATCCCACACTATCCGTAAACCTGGTCTGTAATAATTTTTGATGTTGAGGATCATAAGTCACTGCTTGGAGTTAGTTTTACTATTCCGTTTGCCTTGCGAGAGGATAAGAAGAGGCTTATCTGGATTGCTTGGGTTTAGTAGAGTTGGCAGCCCTTTTGCGTTGCCATGGATCTGATCTCGACGGATACCCTTTCCGATTGGCTTACTTGTGTGACACATTATCACTCTCCACCCCTAAGCGTATGGTAAAAGATTGAAACGCCTTACATAGTAATTAACACTAACATTAATATATATATACCATAATATAAAATCAATATTATAATTCAACCGGGGATACATGATTACATTTCTTTATTCGATAGGACAAAATTCCTTCGCAAATAGTAGTACCGTATCTGGTAGCACATGCGCATCTAGGCAACCGTAACTGCGAAGAACTTCACTCATTTCTTTCTTTCCTTTTCAAGAGAAACATTTGAATAAAATCGCTGGCGAGTGAACTTTGGACATTCATATGAAATTAATATTACACCAACTTCGTGATTTATATACCTACCCTTAAATTTACTCGACATCGGCCAGTTTCAATGCGGCTCCAAGAGGGTTACAGAGGATTTACAAAGGTTGAGTCTTGCCGCTTCATATATGTCGGGTTATTCAAAAATAAGTCCAACCTCGACTCACGAGAATGGCGCTTGGAGAGTTGAAACAGATCAAGGTTCAGCAAATAAAACAGCATGAAATATGCGTATTAAGTTGGTGTATTATTCAATTTAAAAATTTTACTTTTCGCAATTAAACTCAAGATATCTTGGGATCCACGATTTTTGGCCTGTACGAAATGAATGGCTCGCGAGTTCTATTAGTAGAATGTTGACATAATAGATTAAATGATAAACTTTGCTATATTGAACACAGTATTTATTCAAAAATCTACCAGTTTCGACCTTTTCAGGTCATTATCATGAGGTAGCAAAAGAATTTTGTTCTGTTCTGTGACCTCTTGATAATGGCCTGATAATGAGTTTTCAATTAATACTTAATTGAATGTAACAACGTTAGTTAAATCTATTTTGATCTGTAGTTTTATAGTGATCTTGAGTGATACTATACCGTGGAAATGTAGCTGCCATCGTATAATAACATTTATCCTCTACTTTCGGGCGAGTAACGGCATAGCCAAATGATAATCGAATGCTAAGGAATTCAAGAGTAATTGGGCTAGAATCTCATTAATCATTGTCGATGAGCTTCACCGTTCAGAATAATTTTGCTATTAGCATTCAGGGGGCTCTTTTGCAACCGTCAGTTAAATCCGTCTAAGCCCGTGGCATCTAGTTCATGATCCACACTTGTGTAGGCAGATGGATAGATAAAGATCCCGTTCCTTCGTGAATCTGATTAAATATCCCTACCTCCTAGGTGATACTTGCGGATGTGGTACTGAGTTGTAAATTAAACTGTCACAAGCGGGCGAAACTAATGATCTTACCTCGTTCCAAGTGAGTCTATAAAGCGTCACATTTACCCAATTGGTAGTGGTTGCTTGCCACTGCTGCAAAGCCAGCATCCTGTGATTAATTTACTTTTGTGGAGTTGCTAACTAAAAAAAAATAACTGCAGTGAATTTGTTGGCTTGGTGGTATAATTATGCTTCGTCGTTCCACTGATATAACTCAAATAGATATTGACAAAAGAATGTGGATACTGGAGGGGAAAGAAATTAAATTATTTTATTGATTAATTTAATTATTTATAGATTTAATTAAATAGAATAATTCCACTTGGAAGCTTTAAATTCTTAGGCGCAGAAAAAAATTGCTTTGCTTTTGATAATATTACGGAAATATGGGGAATCAGTATAAGAAATCGTCGAATTTTGTGAGTCAAACTTCAAATTGGCAAATGCTTCCTTTCCAATCGAAATTATGAATATTCCATGATAAACGAACTTAGAAGGATACGAATCTCCTTTTTTCTATAAAATAATGATTAAAATTTGGGATGAACTGGGCTTGACCTATTTTTAATGGCGATAGAAGAATTATCTGCGTCGTTTCCAATTGAGCGATTGTGTATGCGACCTATGTCGGACTTTTGACCAAAGAAATTGATATGATCGAGCATTAAATCCATTCTCAAACTATGCTATTCCATAAATTACTGCGACTTCTGCACATACATATTTTGTAAATATTTTCAGTTAAAGTATAATATATTACAATATTTTACTATTTCAAAAAATTCTATTCTGTATTGTTGTATTCAAACATTTTTTTAATATTCCCGACGGGGTCAGCCCTGTCTATCTCCCGGTAGTACCGACTTAACCATAAACATGACCGTTAAATTACTTTTTCACGACATCGCTTCCGCACAACTGTCTCGAGAGAGCGGATAAATTTTCTATCCCTCTCCGTTCAATATTTTTACAATGGATAATAATCACACGGCTGCGGTTTATGAGCACTTGTACGCACACTGCCGGCGACTCTTTGACAATAAATTTATTCCGCGACCCCCCCACCCTCACTATTCTGCATACCCCGGGGGTCCATCGGTTTCTTAATAAGCGAAGGGATAAATCGTCGCCAAGGTGCCGCTCAAGAACCCTGCACCACCATCGTAGAGCACCCGTTTTCTCGCCCTCCAGGTTTACTCTGTTCAGGGGGACTGAGGAGCAAGAGATGGGGAAAAAGAACTCCTTTATCTCTTCCATCAGAGATTTTTCTACTCCCACTACTACTGAGCCTTGAATGTGGTTCGTCACGACCTCTTCCTTCCTCTTTTCAACTGACCGCAGCATCATCCTGCCTCCAATCCCCCCCCCCCCACCCCTGGGGGTATCTCCCCCGCCCCCTCGTGGTCTCCACCCCCTCCCCCGCTCCTTTTTCAACCCCTTCTTCGCCTCCGGCCATCCACCCACCCTCTCTTCCTCCTGCTCCTCCGGCGACGCCGTCTTCCGCCTCCCCTGAATTCCACATACGTCAACCGTCCCGCCAATTGTTGCATTGCCGTAGCATGGTTATAACTGCGACTGTGTTCATTTCTAGAAAAATGATTATCTCCTCTCTCTGATTATTTGTTTGTGAAACAATTTCGTCAAGAGGAAGAGTTCTCGGGTTTCCAGCCGGGTCCAAGGGTTTTTCTGCACCGACGTTTCGAAGGCTAAGTCTGCCATCGTCTTCAGGGTGAATGGAATAGCCAAGATGTGTCCGTCTTATATACCTTCGCATTGGGTTCAGGTGGGCTCTGATTGGTCCACGGTCGGGCCAATGCGTGTCCTCTCCCCCTTCAGTTTTTTCAGGGCTGGTTTCCACGCATTGCTCAGATGGAAGCCGGCGTCTCTGTTCATTTTTCTCTTCTCAAGTCTGATTTCCACTGCTTCCTTTACGACACGGTCCCAGTAATTGTTGGTATGGCATATTATTTCTGTGTCTCGAAATTTTATTCGGCGCCCATTTCCTAAACTATGCTCGGCCATCGCAGACACATTGGGGTAGTACAGTCTGATGCATATCTCGTGTTCCTTCAGCCATTTTTCATTGGTGCCTTAGATCCTTCATAATTTCGTCAAATTTGCTAATACAGTAAAACTCGCTTCCAAAGAACACGTTTGTAACGAAATCCCGCATATAACGAGGAAACGAGTCTTCAATTCCTTGGACTTTCTTTCCTGTGATCGACAATGCTAATTTCTCCGCATGTAACGAATATGGATGATACAAAATCCCCGCTTTACGAACTTCTCTTTGGTTCCTTGTGGAATCATTTCATCTTTTACGAGGGAATTACTGAAATCTCCGCAACTTAACCGTTCCCTACCTTACCATCAGATGTTCTCGCAAGCGGCCATCACTACATAGCTCCACTGTTAATCTTAAAATCCTTTCCTTTACCACCGTATTATGGAAAGGGCGGGAAGATTGTTAATTGTTACGGATCATATCGATTTGGGAAAATGTTTGACGACATTTAAGGGAATGAATTGGCCAAGGCAAGTCTCCTCTTTGGAAAATTTGCGTTTGACATGAGTTTTGATCACTAGAGAAGTTAGTTAGCAAAAGGAAAAATTGCAATATTTCCACAGAATTTATTCGAACACGACGTTTCGTTGTTACAACAACAGTATCAATGCCAGCATCGATAATTATGTAATAATGGTAATAAATAAATTGTTAAACAATAAATAAATAAAGTAATAAATCAATAAATGTAAATAACATCCATAATGTTGCTACAACAACATTTTCAATGCTAAATTTAAATGCTGTTGTAACAACGAAACGGGTCGTGTCTTAATATATCCTGTGGAAATATTCCAATGTTACGTTTTACTAATATTAAGTACTTCAACCACATCATGCCGCATAACATACGAGATATTAAGAGTAAGAATTGGATGGTATTTTCCACCGGGATATTTTTTTTTGCCACTTACCCCCTCCCCCACTTCTTACCCCACCTCTCCACTTCCGTGACGCTCCGCATCCCAATGGCATCCCCTCCCCTCCAACCTTTCCCCCCTCGACTCCCCCACGTCATCCCCCCTTCCCTTCCAAGTTCCCGTTACTCCAAGGAGTCCGTCCTTGAGTTTGCATCGGCCGTCGAGGCAATGTGGGGTGAGGGGGGGGGGGGGGGCGGAGACGCTCTCATCGCTCTGAGATGGAGGAAGTGGCAAGGGGTTGAAAGGAAGGGATGATTACGATGATGATGCAAGTTGCAAGGGGACCTGGATGTATTAAGGGGAAAAAAGGCTGGCCGCTCTTCGCTTATGGTCTCGGTTCTGACCAGGGTTGACGGTAGAAACATGTATGATTAGGTGTAAGATCTTAGATTCCCCCGGCGTATCAAGTGCATAAAGGTTTCTCGGGATTTCCACCGTGTAATTGGCTCTACATCTCCCGAAATTTTGAAGAGCGTCTTCTTCCTCAGGGGATCTTCTGAAGACCCCCTGAGGATGAAGTCGCTCTTCAAAACGTCGGGAGACGTGGAGCCAATAACCCGGTGGAAATCCCGAGAAACCTTTTTGCACATGTATAATTTGGTTCTCTCCCGGTTTCTATGATACCCGGAGCATGTTTTACGTTTTCTAACTTTATTAGCACATAACCTTAATGAGTAGCTCGCAAGTTTGCAATAATGTAGTAGTATAATTTGCTAGTATCCGTAACGTTTTTTAGACTGTATGGTGTGCATGTGGGAATCCAATTGCATGCTGGTGATTGATCGCCCCTACCAAACACCCTGGAGGTGGTTCTCAGGGTATTACGTAGATGTAGATGATACGGGTGAAGTCTTCTCGGGTTTTCCACCGGGTGAATTACTTGTAGGCCGACATTTCGATGGCTGCCTATGATCTCGCCCTAAATGAGAAAATAGCCCTGAGGACAATGACAGAGGAACCCTTCGAAACGTCGACCTACAAGAAGCTCACCCAATGGATAACCTGAGAAGATTTCACCGGGAAGACCACATACTTTTCGGGACACAGGCTTATTGTAATGACTACAATGTTGCTTTTCCATCCCGGAGGCCCGAGTTCAAATCCAGGAATTCGTGGACATTTTCTGGAGGTGATCCTTCGTTCTGGTATAATGTAATTTCTCTGCTTGAGTGCTGCGCGCAGGATGATTTATCAAAGCACAGTCAGATAGGAAGTTAAACCGTGGTCCCCTCGGAGCCTTAAATCAAGAGCCTGCTATCGCGGATGCCTGCATCTCTCCTCCTTTCCTATCTAATGCCGCGAATTGCTTTAGGTTTTTGCTTCAAATTTTAATAGTAATTTCATATCTTAGGCCGAACTGTCCCCCCTCCTCAACTGGAGTTATTTCATTAAAGCTGCAAGTCGCCAAGAAGTTTTATGTTTAATGGAAATAGCAAAATTGGGTCTAACGTTATTAAAAAAATAATTTATTATAGGTACTTTTAATTTTGATACAAATAGCACCTCTTATATTAATACCTCTTTTATTGTAAGATATTTTTGACTATTTTTGACTAATCCTTACGAAAATTTAGTGTGCTATTAAAATTTTTACTCAATTGGCTAGCCATTGTTGCTGACGCTAAATAGAGTTTGGAGAAAGCTAATGTGGGAAAGTCGAAAACACTTCAAATGGCGCTGTCACAGCCTGTAGAAAACCGCCTTGAATTCTGTGGCTATATGCTGTGTAGGAAGCGTGCAAGCTTGAGTAATTGTTAGAGAAAATGATTTGTCTCTTAACGGACTGAAAATAGGTTAGAAATCCCAGTACAATCACTGTATTTTTAGAATAACTACCAAATAATAATGATTCTGGCGCCGGCGTTCTCGCCTCTCTACATCCGCCTTACGCTCCTGTCTCAACGCCTTCCCTTCTGCTTTGTAGAGGGACCTGAATCACAGGATGATGATGCAAGTTAGGTGGAATCGTACGAGGAGTGGTACCGTAGGAAGGAGAACACAAAAAGATGGGGGTGATGAAGTCGCGACCAAAACCCCCGTGCCGCAAGCCAATCGCCCATCTTCTGTCGGAGGTGGCAGAGAGCGATTACCGCGTGGGCGTCCAGTCTATCTGGATGAAGACGTGGCTTGCACTCCAAATAAAGATCTACATCTACATAATAACCCGCAAGCCGCCTAAAAGGCGTGCGGCAGGGTGTGTTAGGACACCAGCCGTTTACAGCTAAAAAAATTGAAGTGCTCCAACGAAATTGGGACTAGTGTTTATTAAAATCCTTTATGGTTCGGGAGAAAAACGAATTCCCATATCTATCCGTTCGGCAAAACATCTCTCTTAATTTATCGCTTGCATCGGACCTGGAAATATAGTATGGCTCTAATATTGTGTTCTCTGTGTCGCTCTTAAAGATATCCATTCTCAATTGTTCAAGCAATCTAAGCCTAGTGCGCAGCCTCCGAGCCCCAAGCGGCTCCCAGCCTAATTCGCTTAACATCTGGGTAACACTGTCTGTACGCCCGTAGCATTTTTTGACGAAACGCGCAGCCTTCCTTTTTATTTTATTCAGTTCGCGGATCAAGTCTTTCTGCACGAAGACGAGCAAGTCTTATGAAAACAACCGTCAGATACGACTCTTTAAATCAATTCGTCTTGGCTTTACCTTTTGGTACCCTAATGGAGGTTAACACTTTGAAGCCCGTGGTAATTTCATGAGCGGGTTGTGTGAAACCCAAGATTAATTTTTTTTTAAAAATCAAACCCATTTCATTTAGAAGTATATTCATTTAGGAGCAGTAAAGATGGCAGCAAATTCTATGCAAGAGGACCATATAGCTAAACAAAGAGGCTACATAGTTGGGTACGAGAAAAATACGCGGATGTTCGCGCTACAGGGAGTCCTACGCTAAATTTAGGGAACAATGCTCTCAAGGAATACCATCTACTACAGCGAATCAATTGCTCACCCATTTTCACAACGCAAGCCCACCTTCATCAACTTAAGCCTGACCGCTTCCTCGGTTGACTCTACCGATATCACAATTTCGTCCATATGGTTGATCACGTTGGTTGACACACGAGGTTACAGTTGCAAGATTACCGGGAATATATTTCCGAGGAATAAAATACGAGGGTTACTCAGGCTCGGGTCTCTGCCAAAAGTATACTCAGGCTTGAGCTTCAAAGTGTTGACAGATGCAAGGATTGAAGGGAGAAGAGCGACGAAGTATTGTACATGACGGGCGAGGATAGATTATTTCAAACCCAATTACGGAGGAGGCACAGAGTTTGGATGTAGCGAGTACTGAGCGCAGAGGGGGTGCTAAAAAAGATTGTTGGAGGGAATAACGACAGGTAAGCGATAGAGGGGTAGGAAGAAAATAGGATTTATAAATAGAAAAAAAGATGTAACCGTACTGGGAATTGAAGACGAAAGTTCAATTTGAGGAGGGCGGAAAGTCGCGGTGATTCGCAAAATGTTCTACGCAAACCTACTTTAATCGGTAAAATACCCTTCAATAAAAATGGATATAGAAGTATGCTTTATATTTCTTCCGTGCATCGGTCACGATATCATGTATTAGAATTCCGCAACTAGATGTTATATTCCCTAGATATCCACTAGGTTGATCAGAAGATTTTTTCAAACGAATGCGAGCAGAGGGTGGCTCTGAATGGAGTTAGCTCGGGTGCTATAAAAGTTACCTCAGGAATACCTCGTGGAAGTGTTATAGAAAAATATCCTTCGTATATCTTCATCTTATAGGATAAGGATCAGGAGAAGGTTAAGGAAATCGCAAGACAGGAATTGCAGGAGACTGTATAATGGTAAAATGTTATTATTTACTCGTACTTCGAGGAATCGCAGCGGTGTCTTGATTATTAGAGTTAATGGAGTCACCCGCTTGGACCAATCGTTGAATGTTTATATTTTTTCATCGCTCGAACCTTACACAGATTTACTCCATAAATTTCTAGCAGTTGGCAAGTTTTGCCTTCGGATGAATTTGCACGAATAGTCTGCTCTTGCGGGTAATATATTTATGACCGTTTGGTGTGCATGTGGACATTCTCTTGCATGCGGCATGCTGGAGATTGGTCACCCTGTGCCAAATGCCCTAGAGGTGGCTCGCACGGTATTATGAAGATTTAGTTGTATATACTAACGTTTATTAGTAGTAAAATTTGATGCGTTACTTTACCTATATATATGAGAGGTTCCCTTGCAGTTATACATATTTTTCTTAAAAAAATATCTTTCCATTCCTAAACAGCGCACACAATTTATAACCGTCAGTTGTATTTAATGCAATGCTGTGAAAGCTTGCCGTAAAATTATTGATGAGTTATTTTGATTAGCTTTTCCATAATCGTGCATCAAAATTCATAAGTCAACTTGAGGTATGTTTGGGAAATATTTCACCTTGCTGGACCATCCAAACAGATGCAGCTTCTATATTTTTTCTGTAAATTACGGCTATAGACTCCACTTATGTCTAAATTGAGTATAGAAAGCTATTCTTGGTTCACGCCTTATCCGCATCGTAGAATGAGACATTAAATTCTATCCTTTAGTTCCTTTTTTGGCACGTCGAGTTCACCACCTTCCTAGTTCAAGTCACGTCTCGAAGGATTCGTAGTTTTTCATTATGCTTGATTTTTAATAGCCGCAGGCCTGTATGAGCTGCCTATGTGATCATAATAATAAACACGATTGATTGATGGCCACGTGTTCGAGAAGTAACAAAGCGTTCATGATCGGGCGTGTGAGCTTTAATGCCGGACAGGGCATCTTCCAGCATCCCACGATTCATTTTCCTAATGCCCTTCGACACGACGCGACGCGACGTTAGCAGTGTAGAGTTACTTGGTTAGCAAGGATTTTTATCGTTTGGTCGTTGTATTGTGATACAGACTGGTCATGTACTTTAAAATTAGCTCGATTATTTGCAAGACACGACCGTGGCATTTTGCAAGCGAAGAAATCTCTAAGCATTCAATATTTCTGCTCTCCGTTTCCCTTCAGTTCGGAGTGCTTTGCCAAGTTACTCGAGCACGCGAGACATCCGTATTTTTTAACCCTTGTTTTAGTCTCTTTTATTCTTGCATTATTTCAATGATTGTATCTTAGGAAGTGAGGTTCGTAATGGCGTATCCCATTTCAATGTGTCGTGATTTTTCGATCGTAAATGTTCGCATATCAGAGCGGTACTTTTTCGACCGAAACATTATTATTAATTTTTATTGCCACAGCAATCATTTCTCAAGGGGTTAAAAGTTATCGTGACAAAATTTTTCCCCGCCATGTATTTCTCTTGCTTCCACTCAGGAAATTAGTTTGACCCCTGTAACGAGCACCGCGTCAAAGAGAAGTTGAAAATACACCATATTACCCATGCATTCAAATATCCTGCCCAAAAAATAATTTGCGTACAAGTTCAAGCGAGACAATTATGGCTACTTACATACTTCATGATTATGGATTAGGTAGGCAGGGTTAACATTTCGTGATATAACTTCTATCCACCCAGTATAACGCGGCAATTATAATTCCGACCTCACATTAGGAAAAGGAATCGTAGATCTTGGTCCCCCCTAACACTTTAAAGGTTTACGAACGAACAGAATTTCTTTTTCCTCCTCCCCCTTTTTCGTGTAATTCGCAGTGGCTTAGGGGTAATTTTCTCATTCCCCCAACAGCGACCGAGATTCACCTCGGGCGCATATTACTTAAGAAGAGCACGGGCTCTTTGGACGGACGGACTGACTACTAGCGCTAATCGAGAGAAATTCAGCCGGAGGATAGAAGGAGAAGAAAAAACAGGAAGTTCTCGACGTATTCCCCCAACGTCCCCCTTTTTTGCTTTAGTCTTTTTTTTTCTTCCTGCTGCACCTTAGAAAAAGCACACGTCTCCGTACAAGCTTCTGCAATGAGAGCTTAGCAAGCAAGCAAGCACTTCTAATCCCGTCAATGAGTTTGTGTTCGCGCTCCCTCATCCAGCGTCGTGCGGGCGTTTTAAATTTATTTACAATTCGCTAATGCTTGCGGGGGGAAAGTTTGTGCTTGCTTTCTTGGCGCCGACGGCGAGAGGTAATGTCCTTTTTTTTCTCGCCATTCTTTTCGACGTGTGAAAGGCAAAGATGGCACGAATGGCAATTAATTGGGTTCGCGATATCTCTTTAGGAAGGATGATCTATATTTTCCGCACCAAATCACTCTCTTTCTTTCATGTGAACAAACGCATTGCGCATGCATTCATTTCGATTTATATCCTAATAATGACTGCGCTTTCCTACTCGCTTTTTTTCTGTACTCTCCCGTTTCGAATTCAGTTCATAAAAATATTTGTAGTGACAGTTGCTGATAGCATAGTCCAACATTATTATATAAGAGCGTCTTTTATTCAGCGTAAAAATAAAAATACGGGGCGATTTAATTTTATTCAAGGCAAACTCAAGTATTACTTACTACATTTCCCATCATAATTTGTTTTCCATATTGTTAGTTATTTATTATGTAAGTGAATGATTATTGAGTGAAGGGTCTAAGTGCAGTAATTATTATGATTGATCATAGCTGATGAGGACAATCGTTGATCTTCTGTTGCTTACTTTGTACTGATATTATGATAGTGTGATTAAGAACGCAGTCTGCGGATGTACCAGAGTTTCCCACGGAGTACTATGTAGCTGGTAAGCCTCCATGTCAAAGGTTGAATAAATCTCAAGATGACATTTAAAGTGGACGCCAAGATAAAGTTTTTTACTCAAGCCTGCGCTACCTGGAACATAGCCGAGAGAAAGGGAAGAAAAGATGGAAGCTAGCAGCAAAAATATTCTTGTCGGAGGGTAGGGATCAAAGGTAGCGGTAATTTTGGCATGAGATGATGACATTAATTTGTCTTTATCTCAAGGGAAGTGTAACGGCGACAAATTTACTTTTTTTGTGGTCACGAGTCGGTATTTTAAATAACCCTTTAACCTTTAAAACCATTGTGATTTATGTAAAAATGTCTCAATGGCGCTAATGGATTATTGTGCATACAATTTCTCATAGTTGAATGAGCGTGAGTGAATAGTATATTTATTATTATTATTTCCCAGGGTTGATGAATTTCTGTATGATGAAAAGCATGTTAGTCAGCTTACGAATAAGCAATACTGGTGTAATAGAGCTTGCTAAGCAATCAGCATAATTGAAGAGGGCCCAGAATTTCCGAGCCGGATTATGAGATTACGGATTATAATTTTCGATTTGGAATCTCAAAATGTTAATTTGAGCTTACCTGAAAATTTTATTTGCTAGATTAAACTGCCTCAGCTGTTTTAAATTTAACAATAAATTATTTTTAAGCCCTGGGTACAAAGCTCGTGTCATATTAATACACATTGCGTCGAAAGTGGAAATTAAAATCGTACCTCTTCTATGTGATGAAGTTACGATTCTGTGTGCGCTTGTTCTATGAACATAGTGATAATGTAACCATCGACCCATTACACTGCGAGCCCATAATTTCTGGCATTGGTCAAACGAGCCAGCAATCAACGACTGGTAAGCTGGTCTTCGAAATGACGCATGAACTCTTCTTGAAACATCGTTTATAATGCTAACTTACGGAGCAAATTAATACTGGTTGAGGCAGGACGATTGAAATAACCTCAATAAGTTTTACGAATCCAACAACCACTCTTATCGTTAGTAAAACATTGGATAAAGGAATGAAAAAATGAATATATTATGTTTGGGAATGATAAATATTGAACTTGAAAAATAATGCCTAAATGCATAAAATTACAAGTTGTGATGAGTAATCCAACTAATATTTTCTTATATATGTAAAAAAATATAAGAATGCATTTGAATCTTCCTATGTCGGACATGATTAGTAAAAATAGTGCTAACCCGTTTAACTAAGGTTATAATGGAAGTGGTTCCGGTGTCAATCGCTTAGCGGCACGTGGCTAATGATGCGTCTACGCGCAAATATAAATTGCGGATATACTTATGGATCTAATTCGATGCGAATTCGAACGACTCGATAATCGTTTATATTATGCTTATTCTCTTGACTTTTTCAGTGACTCTGCCGAATAAAATTTTGAAAAAAAAGAACAAACGTGGTTCCCAAGGAGGTGCAATTAGTCAAAACAAATGAACGGCTAGCAAATGAGGCACCATCCGAAACCTTCTTCACACACCCGATTCGCTGGGCTGGACAAGAGAGGCTTTTGGAGCGGAGCCAGCGAACCTCCTCGCCGACCAAACCAAACAAGTAAGTGGTAAGGGACCCAGTAAACCAGCCGCGCGTTTTATCACATGGTGGGTAAGGGTAAACGATGTTTAAGAGAGTAGTAAAGAGTGGGGGAGAATGCTTTGGATGGTAGTGAAGCGTTGAATGCCGAGTGGATGAGTCTATAGCTAATGATTTCGGGTGTGCAAATGCGGCCGGGGACATAAATTAACCGCGACGTGACGAGGAATTTTTTATGAAGCTTTCCGGTGGAAAAGGAAGGCGGAAAAGTGGGGGAATGTATTACGAGGAAATCAGGCTGGAGTGAGCCCTTATGCTACCAGTGGTCATTTGGAGGAAAAAAAACCATATGCTGATTCGGCACCGTGGAATCGGGTCGCTTCTTCCCAGCGAGGCATACGATGGTGGCTTCATCCCACTTGGAAGTCAGAATGGACACGATGCTGAATTAATGAGCTTTTTCTTAGTCTTGTCTGGGTGCGTGTTAAATGATAAATGATCGTGTCAGACTCTAGCGTGCTCCTATGGACAACTATGGATCAGAGAGTGCTTTTTGCATCGGCGTGTCTTCATCCAAATTCTTTCCCTGCCCTTAGTCGTTGACTTGAAACGTTTTCTCTGTTCCTAAAATAATAAAATGAAATTCCTTGTTCTCGCCGTAGACTTCCGTCCGTAACGTTTGTCGTTTCCTCTCCTCAGATCTATAAATTTTTAATCAGGTACCTTTGATTTCAATGGGAAATAACCTATAGTAACTACAAAACTACTACAAGTCCGTAAAATCGAAAGCTTATAAATAATTCGCTACACATGTGAAAGTTCGCAGCTGTAGGCAGGGAAGGTTAATTCATGGTCATGTTGAGAAAATCGTTTCAGCCAAAGAAGTAATTTTTTCTTGTAATGAATTAGTTTCAAACACATTCTTTCATCCTCACTTTCATTGCGGTAGCATTAATTACTTTTTCTGCGCAGAGAATAATCCGTGTTGTTAGAAGCAATTTTCTCAATCCTCAGGACTCTTTGAATGACACATGCGCTCTATAATTACCCGCGCCAGCTGAAGAGGCGTCCATTTCATGTTCAACTCTTTCATCGTGGATTTCACACTTTGCTAATCATTAGTTATTCGTATCCCTTATATGATTTTAATTTAATCTCGCATTCTTGATGTCAAGCCTGTCAAAATTCTCACTAAAGATTTTTCTGCCACCTTCCCAGTTGGCGTTGATTAAGTGTTTATATCTTATGGAATATTCAGTATTTTTTTCCGCATAGTGACTTCCGAGATTTTTGAAAAAAAAAATCCAGTTGATCCTCGGCAGAGAGTTATGCGCCATTATCTGTGAATGACGTCAGGTTACGGCGTTGGAATTCTCCTTTACTACCGTGTTTGTCATTATTTCTCCTACTTATACGGCTCATAGCCGAAGGGTATACCATATTCGTCATTATGTGAACAATAGTAGGCATGAATTACGAGGAACTCATTTCTTGGAAAAATCTAAAGCCACTTATATCATGATGGCTATCAAATGTGAGAAGAGTTGTATGGGTTGTAAGATCCTATAGCCATATCATAGGGAGACGCACCAATCCAGGTATTATGCCTCTACTAAGATGGCCAAAGTTATGCCCCTAAATAGTTAAGCAGTGATGCGTTTCTCTGTTCCAACAAGTATTCGGCATTAACTGTATTTCTGATGGTTGTGGTTTTTAAAAATGTTTTTCCTCAGCTAAATAAATGGTTTAAGAAATTGTTTCAGCTAAGATTCATAATTTTATTTCAAATACTCGTTAAACTGACTTAAAGATGTGCCAAGAAACTTTATCAACCAAGAATCATTAGTTAATATAATTGTTTAATAAAGTTTCTCGGGGAAATGTGTTTGACCCACGTAGTCACGTGAGTGTGATCATTCCGTTCTCTGGTGTAACACGGTTGCTCCATCCCGATTTAGCATCACTGGTCAGCAATCCTAAGATTGGTTTGACGCAGCTCTCCACACAACAATCCCATCAGCTAATATTTTCACTCCCACGCTTTTCTTCTCTTTCACGTACATGTTCCATATCGATCCCGATTAATGCTACTAAATGGGGGTAAATAAGGTAGCTATGAGGATTTTCTTAAGGGAAAGAAATAGAGTGAACTTGAAACTTGGGTACAAGATTCGCTTACCCTCAACTAGTGGCGAAGCGAGGAGAGAGGGGAGGTCCACACCACCTATATCCGAAATATAAAAACACAATAACGAAATGGTTTGATTTATCGTAAAGGAAAACAAAATGCTGAAAAATCATGAATTTATAAAACATTTCTTTGAAAAAATTAAGCTTTTTCGCTTGTGAAAAGTGCTAGAAATAGTTTAAAACCCTGTACTTAGTACATACCCAGTTCTTAAAAAATATTACCATGCACCACCTTGGTTCTGAACCCCATTAGCGAAATTTATGGGTACGTTACTGCCCTCAACGGCAATAAGCTAATAAGTAGTTCTAATAGGCTGGTGTAGTGGTGTGCATCGCCCTCTATGCATCGCCCAAACTTTAGGACTGGATCTCGGTCGCATGGAATTAGAGGCCGATGCATTGGCCTTCGAACTGACATGACCCTTTGGCAAGTGAGCCGGATTTGCCTTTTCGGAGATGTCGACTCGGTTTCTTTGGCTCGAAACGAGAGCAATTTTTATTCACCCTCGTCCATTGCCCTGTAACCCAGCGCCAAAAAGGCGCGACCTCGAAAAAATGTTATCCTCAACGGTACTTTCTTGATTTTATATTGTTACTTAAACGGAAAAACCCTCGCCAACGTAGAAAAAATGTCTATGGCTTGGCCACGGAGCAAGGAACACATGGGGAGTTGTTTTTCGACTCCCGCTACTACGTCGTAAAAGCGCTGCAGGTGGCTTGCAGTTAAATCCTCGGGAGAATGGTCAAGTATTCAAATTCAGGTGAATGTATAACAAAATTTTGATGCATATAATTTAAAGCCGAACGAATGAGCGAAAGCAAACCTACTTTTAAAATAATTAAAAATGGATACTTCATCGTAGTTACATAGATATAGATGTATTTACGTTTTACGTGTATGGAACACATACCATCTGGCAATCCTCGTTATAGTAATATATTTTTCGTATTCTTCTACAAAGCTACGGACAATGAGGAAAATTTGACACATTTAGCGGATTCGCGCAGAATCTCATACATTTCAATCACATAACATTCGTATTCCAGTTTTCTTCGTTGATGTCATGGCGTTGAAGACAGGACTGCATTGTGAACATTGGTTTCAGCGTTTTTATCATCGTACGCTATGCCTATTTTTATTGTTATGCATTAAGGAAAAAGTTTAAAAGGAAGAGAAATTAAGTGAAATGAGCTCGCATGCCACAGTTTTATTCACTGGCAATCATCTCCTCAAGAGCTGTGACTGCTTGCTCCATTCTACGTAATTTTTATGGTCTGAAGCTCGGTAAGAAGTATTGAAATAATATTAAAATCACGTCCAGCCGCGTAAAATACTGACCGAGGTTGGGGTATTTTATGCCGTCCCGCGTTGGATACTCGATTAACGCTTTATCAAGATTGGACATGGTCCAACAGGACTGGCGGTGTTTTTTTGTACTCGGGACGACCTTAGTAGTGCAATGAAATTGATGGGGATTTCTATAGGTAGCTAATGGGTTACTAAAATACTATATCTAATAACTTATTGTCCAGTTTAAAATCCATGATTCAATGCATTTAATTTCAATTCAATGCATTTAATGCCTCACTGTGGGATGACTGCAAAATATTTAGAAAAATCCAGTTTGCAGTGCTGTATAAAACTCGTTCGAAAGCCATCCCAAATTAGGCTCTACCTGTTTTGTTAGCCACCGATTAATGGAACTTCTCTCGATTTGGAACAGGTATTAATGGTTCGTGCAAAAATGCGCGAATTGACAAACGTAACTCTTCGGCTTCAAATGATTTCCGGCGAGTAGTTGCTGCGAACGGCTGCACTCGTCACTGACGATAAAAAATTGAAATGCATTTGAAAGAGTGCCCTTCTTTTATTAAACTGGAATTTTCTTGGCTTCTTTTCTGATGTAGAAATCACATATTTTACCTGTAGTGCATGTCGTACGGGCGTTAGTAGTCTAATATTATGAAACTATTTAGTTTTTTTCCGTGTTTTTTTGCATTTTTACCTCTAAATAGCCATGTTCTTATCCTCTTAAAACTATATAATTTCAGCAACAATGCAGAACTGTTTATTTAGATATTTTTTAATGAGAGGCAAATTTTCTCACAAATGTAGTAATAAAGAAGAAGGGATATTTATCTTAACTTCTTATTGTAGTTTTAAATATTGATTTTGCATGAAAACAATAGGAATTGATGACTATTATCGCGTAAAGGTGTGCCTGGTGAATCACGGGGTCGCTATTTTTGGCTGGAGTTTATCTCGCGCTCTTTCGTCAGGTTCACCCCTTCTAACCCGGTGTTGCTTCTAAATTTTCCAACAAGTAATATCAAATACTCAGGATCCGCTACTTAAAAACTGCTCATTTTCAGTCAATTAAAATTATATCTGACCCTCGAGTCATTCTGAGTTGAAAATATATAATTTGTCGCTGCCATGATTATTATGAGATAAAAATGCACCAATATAAAGAGGAAAATTCCCCAACTTATAATTTTCTTAGAGGCGTCAGAGAGTTATAAAGGGCTCATGGAGGAATGCACTGTGCACATTAGCATCGGATTAACTGCTGAAATATTCTTCCTCCAATGGCTGCGATCAGAAGATTTCAATGTTTTTTTGGAATCAGAATTACTCACTCGTGCCGCAGGTCGAGGTAGGCAGGTACGTCGGGGCTTAAAAATTCTTGCAAAGATGACGACTTACCTGTAAGAATAAGAAAAAAACTGTTAATGAGGATTCCTGCGTTACTGTCAATACAAATTCACAACATCAACTTTATTTCGGTAAATGAAATCACTACACTTGAAGCTTAACAGAGGGATGGATAGCATTGCAACACGCTGCCATAAAATTAAAAATTTGGCGTTTTTACCAATTAGTGGCGGCAATTTTCGCCTTGAGTTATTGCCCGTTAGGGCTTTTGAATTCAACTCGTTACGTGATATAAACTTATTATCGTGGACCAGCAACTTTGTTGCCGCTGTGCGTCAATATTTGAATACGACCTCCTCGAAAGGTAAATCATATAGGTGAAACACATCTGTGATTTTGTGGTACTTGATAGAATTTGAGAAATGTTTACTAAGATTCTTGGAACACTTATGATGCTAATTTTTTTCTCCTTGCCGCAAAATCTTTTAATTTCTCGCGTTAAAAAATTGCCGTGAACCTTATGGTTTAGAAATTAAAATTATAACTTACAAATTAGAAGGAAACGGCTTATGAAGGTTTGATACTTAGTGAAAATGGAGATATTTTGTTTTAAGCGTCCAGTGAAATTCATTGCTGCTAGGGACAGTAAATAGAATTAAAATTTGAAGACCAGAGGTTCGTAATTTTCCACCCTTATTTCTTTTTTTCTTATCTTAGGGCCGTCTCCCTGAAAAATTTCTGTAAATTCATGCACTCTACTGAAGTCTTGTCATTTTTCTGCATGATTATGTACACAAGTGACTAGCGTTGTCAGACTTATAGCTATGCGATAGTATTTTAATTTAATTGCTGTGAGTTCTTTGTTATGATTCCCAGTTTTTGTTTTTATATGTTTTGTGTGAAAAGTGAGAAAAAAACCAGCAGTCTCTATTGCGTCTGACTTCGTGCAAAATATTCACGGCGCACAACAGAAGAGAAGAAGCCGTAGGCCTTGAATAAGGGTACTTGAGAAAAATCTAGACATAATTATCTAAATGAAAATGATAGAAAGAAAAACATTTTATTGAAATAGTATTAATATAACCAAAAATATTCTGTTTATCAACTTCAGCTTAAGACAATCCTGTCAGGAATTTCCTTCAATAATGCCTCTCGAAAAAATTCGAGGGAATTTATGGCATTATTGTAATTCAATAGAATTGGGTCGAAGAAGAAATGAAGAGAAATATATATGTGGAAGCATCATTTATTATGGAGAAAACTGGGAATCGCTACAGAAACCCTTAAGCTACAAACTTCCGAATGCAATCAGTTGTCCCTTTTGCCGTGATATATCAACTTTTGATCAAACAAGATGCAGAACTAAATAATTTTTCTGAAACGGATACGTAAACAGTTATTCATTAGGTTATTTATGGCCAGTTTTTCCCAGGGATAGCGAAGAATGATTTAATGTGCCTTAAATCGGTATATTTAATAAAGGCAGAAATGTGAGATACTTAAAATATCCAAAGCAATAATTTCTGACAGGAATTCCTTTAGGTTTTCTTCTGATTATATTATGTATGCTAATAGGTCGCGTGCCCTACGGCCGGTATCACATTCTTAGCCGATATTATTCCGCATTCTGATCGGATTTTCGTTGGAAACTCTTTTAAGCTCCTGTCGAATATACAGTAAAGCTTAAAGGGAAGTCAATTTTTTAAAGGTATCATGTCGATGATCGCGTAATTTAACTGCTCGGAGAGATCCTACGTCTTAAAAAAGAAGAAAATGTGACCAAGGACCAAAGGCTGTCCCTAATTTAAAACAAAATTTATTTCGAAAGTTTTGCCTCAAAAAACTCGTTTCTCTGTCGGCTTAACATAGACTCATAGTCCGTTTTCACTCAGTTTCACCATTATTTCCAGCGCTTGTTGACAGGTATAGCCATTAAACAATGCTTCCGGAAATTCTTGGTCAACCCTTCTCGAGTTCTGAAAAGCGGTATCCATGAACCGTAGGCAATACTTAGGACGCTATTTGCTCCATCACGCACCGTGGCATTTGCTTGCTTGTCTCAATCTCACGCCTATTCTTTTACATTTAGATTGGTCGCCGTCTGAAACTGCAATTCACGTTCGAAACAATCGCCGACTGCCGCTTTGAATGCTTCGCGATTCCTCGGCACTCAGTAGGAGGTATATTTTGACTCGCTTTCTGCCTTCGAAGTCTCCAGGGATGCCTTATGTACCCATCGGAGGATTGAAAGTCGACTTGAATGTTCCGATCACGAATATTAAAAACGAGGATCTATTACTTGGTATCTAAATGTACTGTCAACCACCGCGTATTTAAATGGTTTTACAAAAATTGCCTGACGGAAAAAGGGATCTGAGTTTCGGGGAGAAATAAGGTATAATTTGCTGGAGTGCTAACAGAAAATGATATACATCATGATGTGATAAATAAAATTCATAAAAGCTCAATGCTTCAAATGCTCAATTACTCACGATTATAAACATTATACTGCGACATATTGGAAAGAAATGGATTGCATAGCCATTACCGCATCATGGACATTTTTGAAAACCGATTAAAATGTGACCGAAGTAGCAACAGAAGTTAGACTTCTATGGTATGGAATTGGACCTCCCCTTGGTTGTGATATAGATTTTAGAGTTTAAAAAAATATGTAGTGTTTATGCTAGCATTTTTGAAGGTTCTCTTTCAAATATTACCTGGTTTATCGTCCCTCTTCATTCAAGGAATTCGCGGATTCATTTTATACTTTTGATTTACAAAAAATTATTTCTGTTGTATATGTAAGATGGTGGGTGAGGAAAGGCAGCTTCTAGATGTGATACGGACGAGACAGAGTGTATGGATGAGGCCAGTACTTACCGGGGAGGGCATGTTGACAACATTGTGTTAGAGGGTAGAATGCCGGGTAAACGATGGAGAGGAAGGGAGAGAATAGAATTTTTAGATAGAATGAAAGGAAGTAGGCCCTATTTGACGTTAAAGAGGGAAGACCATTATGGGGAGACTGTCGGAATGCTTCGTGAAGCTCCATGCAAACCTACCTTAATTGGTAGAATACTTAAATACTAATGTGTGTAATGCTTTGAGAAGTAGAAAAAAACAAAGTGCATTATTGAATCGTACTTTATACGAAACTTTGGGTAGGTGCAAAGAGTATTGAATGCTTTGTTTATTGCATCATGAGCCTTGTATTATGCTTTAAACTCTCACGAAGTTTTGTGATTACATTTGAACGGCAAATCTTATTACAGGAGCCATTATCCAGCGTCACATTCGCTGTCGAACGATGTTGTTAATTCGGGGATAAAATGCCATCATTTAGCACGTTCGGGTGTAAGACACAGGCATCAATTGGTATCCCATGTAGAGAGTTAAGATGTAATAGCGTTCCCAAAGTGGTGGAACATATGCTTGGTAATCTCTATGCTGCAGTTGCATCTTTTTTTGCCCGTTCATTGCCATCGGTATCCTTTCATTATTTTCGTTTAATATTAATGAAATCGAGTACTTTACGCGCTTGAAAGGTCACTTTAAATTTTGGATGTATAGTATGTCCCCATTATCTCACACCTCGAGGTATCGGCATTCACGGCGGTTGTTCGCTCCGAACGCAAGCGCACGAGCAGCTTAGCATGCACATTCGATCTGATCAGAGATGAACGTGCATAAGTTACATTACGCGAGCTATTGAAAGTGTGTGCAGGAATATCTATGTAGTACATACGTTTGCTCTTCGGCAGGAGACATTGGCAATGGTGTGAGGACCCGTCGATTTTGGTGAGGGGGAAGGGAACGGTAGCGAACAAGTCCTTGAATAAGGTCCGAATCACGGCGCCGAAACACGTCACGGCCAGAGGTCGTAAACATCCGACCGAGAGCGGCTCCTGCTTGCTTAGCATGGGAATGGCACTGTGGGCAGGCGTGGACGGTGGTGACCGGAGAGGTAGGACCAGATGGGAGGAGGGGGGGTCGAAATGATCAGTTTGTGGAAGGGGGGGGGACTTGTAAGCACTCCATGCTCTGGTGCGGATGGTGCCGAAAGCCGCGTGAGGAGTAAAACCGGAAGTGTGAAGTTTTGGAAGTGACTCTTATCGGTGAAGCAACATTATAGTGAAAGGAAACTCGAGACCGTTTACCTGTTTGTCCTATAACTGGTATAAACTTTTTTTGCAAATAAGATTTTTGAGAATTCAGATTCGGGGAATTTTGAGGTATCTAACGTGCGTCTCTTGGCTGCATTGAAGCAACTGGGCCAGAATCCGGCCATGTCAATTTTAGAGCTCTGCTCTCGTGGTCACACAACTCCAAATGAATTTTTTTACAGCTACAATATTGCATGATAAAATTAGGGATTTCAAATTAAGCTTTTTTAAATTTTTATAGGTTTTAAGATTTCAAATTAAACTTTTTTCTTCCTTCTATCAACGTCGATATTTTCCTGTATATGATACACGATTTGGCGATATCATTTATATGTGTAAGATTGTTTTTCATATGAATTTTGGGTGTAGGATTTTTAGAAATAACCATGTCAGTTGATAAATAGTGTAGGGTCTCCTGCATGTGCAACACAAGTGCTAAAATTTCATGAATCATTTGAGCTGATCTGATGTTGAACCTAAGTACTCGCGGCGAGTGTTTAAAATCCACAGGGTATTTGGTGGGATTGAGTATTGAAATGGTTAAAGCAGCGAATGCAAACTCAGAGGTCCATTCCAGCGGTGAATTCAAGATCCTTAGGCCGGTTGAAACCAAATATTTTCTCCTCTCTGGACCTAAAACATCCATTATTTTGCAAATAAAAAGTGCCGGTAAAATCTCGTTTTATTTGGCAAATATTTTCGTCGAAAATCATATTTAAGGAGTTACCGCATTATAAAATAAAACATGAAGGCACTTTTTTACGACTTAGTTAAAAGTATCACTGCTTGTCGCATCTTCCTCTACTATTTATTTGAACCTATTTAGCTATGCGTTCTCGCATTCATGGATCGAGATGGTACCGTATGCGTCCGGTAGAGGTAAAGAAAATTTACTTTCCTGTAGCTTCGTTATCTCTGGTGTAATCGATACTCCAGCAAATTTTTGCTCCTCTCTTTTCTTGCTCATACATACAGCGATTTTATTGGACGCGGCAACCAATAAGCCTCCACTGCATCTTAAACATTCATATAAATTATAATGAAAATACCAAGGACATAAGCCGTGGGACTAAAGAGTGCGATGCGGTAGTTGCATCGCCTGCAGATGCAGTCGAGTCAGTTAAAATCCACTTTCCGACCAAGGAAATCCCGAAGAGCAGCTTGCAATTTATGCTCATCGGGATCACTCCGGTTTTTTTGGCGACCAGTTTTGGGACTCGTAGCTGTCTCGATAAAAATTCCCTTCGGTAACGTCTTGCATTCAAATGCATTCGGGACGAGGTGACGCAGCGCTGGTGAAAATTTTCACTTCATGGCGGAGGGCAAAAAAAAGTTGAAATTCATGCTTTGCACTCGCACACCTGAAGAAAAGCATGCTATCGTGTTCTCACGTATGTGATTGGCACTGACTGGAAAAAAGTAGCTGATTTCCCAAGAGATAAAGAGTTTTTATAGACGTTTGATTGAAAAGTTGAAAAAAGTTGTCAACCTGGTCATGATTTTCGTCGTGAAGAGAAGATTTATATAATATAAAATTAATTATAGACTTTAAATTTATATGCATAAAACCTAGTCGCACTATATGTATGCGTATTTGGAGGCGAAATATGTTTTATCCAGCTTCACCTATTGAAAATATTTTGAAAAGTTATTAAGTACAGATTATAAGAGGCTTGGATATTTTTTAAACATAACTTGTTGAAACTGTTAAAACGTATCCTGTTAAACAGATCCTAACCTATTAAATCCTAATTTATTTTGAGTTTTTCAATAGTAATAAAAGCTGGTTTAGACTGTGGGATCGGAAGAAATTTAAGGGAGCTATTTAAAAGATAATGGGAATAAACACCTTTATTCCAGTTTCCAGTATGTTACAGGAATTAGGATGGGAATCTTTACGGTAGCGTAGAACGAAGTATCGGCTTGACTTACTTAGGAAATTCGAAGAAAATATTTTCTCAGACGACGTGAATCATATCCTTCGTTTACCATCGTACTACAGTAGACGTGATCATGAGAATAAAATAAAAGAAATAGACTGCAAAACAGAGAGACCTAAAATGTCATTCTTCCCTCGTACTATTAAGGATAGCAACGTTGTCCCAATCGAAAGGATTAATGGCGTCGCTCGCTAGGATCACTCATTGCATGTTTTTTTTTTATAGTTCTAACCTTGTATGTATTTGCTCTAGGAATTACTAGCCATTAGCAAATTTTTTTAAATGAATAAGCATGTATATTTTTCTAGTGTGCGTGATATTTCTATGACCGTGTGGCGTGCATGTGGCGGTCCTCTTGCATGCTGCATGTTGGTGATTTTTCACCCCCTGCCAAACACCCTAGAGGTGGCTCGCAGGGTATTACGTATATGTAGATGTATTTGAGAAAAAAGGCTATTCGGTTTGAAGAGCAATAACTGCGTGCCGGCTATCTTTCATGCCTAAGATTATTGAAAATAGGAAAATAGTGAGTAACTCATGAGAAAAGAAGTCTCTGCTCTAATTTATTATCTGTGCAGTGTACAAATATTTTTCCCATTATTTACTCGATACTCTGATCTTCACTCTTGTTTTCCGTAGAAAGATAGACAGAATAGGGCAAGACAGATGTTTCAGAATCATTATGTGAATGAATATAAATCTGCTGAGCCCACATTAATTCCGAACTTCTGCTCTAATTATGCATCTGAATGTCGCAGTTCCAGGCGCTCAAGTATTTTACCCTGGGTGAGCTCTTTTTTGTACGCACTTGCAATTATCATAATGGCACGGTGTTTCAATGAAACAGCATGAATACATCTTTAATATGTGATTGCAGGTGACTTGGGCTTAGCTTGAAATACGAATGCATTCTTTTTTATGCACAAGCGGCGTTAAATTCCTTTGATCTACTTCCTCAGGTTATTTTTGCTACAAATCAACTCTGTGTGATGACAGCTATATGATGAAATCTTGATAACTATGGAATATTTCGTGTTGCAATTGCCTGAAAGAAAGTAGTGAAAACGTTTGCTTCCCTCACTTTTCCAATCGAAAGTCATTTGAACTAAACAACTCGAATGTTATTTGAATAAAGCAAAAGAAGTCCTCATTTGGTATGTTGCGTCAACTGAAGTAATACCTATTCCCTGATTTCCCATTATCCCTCATTTATCTTTGCACAGCCAGATTGATTTTTCTTGAAAATGGCGTATATTTTAAATGTGAAAATCCATTTTTTTCAAATATTATATTGAATCTCATTTCTATCAAAGAGCATCGTGTAAAAAATGGACAAACATTCCAAAAATCGGATTGAGCCGGTGAAAAGAAGTTTGAAAGACGACTCGAATATCGCCTCCTCGCTTTGCAAGAAGTGGTGAGCTTTGGAGAGTGACACCAAGCCCCAAACGGAAGCTCAGAGAGATCTTCGTAACCTGAATGCTTTTTGGGAGGGAAACCTCTCCCGAATAATTTTGGCCTGCTTTTATTGTCGCTTTCCTTCTCTCTTTTTAGTAGTCTTAACAAGCGACGACCCGCTACTGATGAACTTCCAAGGAGGCCATAAAATCTGTTTTAATGACTTATTTCGGCGTCTTTCGCAAGTCTGATTTTTCCATAGATAATTTTATAATCTTTCCTGTGATAAAAAATTTCATCTCATGGTATGGGGATACATTAATATTGCAGAACAGTTTTTATTAGTAGACTAACTCGGCTCTCTTAGCTTGTACCTATAAGCGTTAATATGATTTTCTAGGAATCGACCGGCCTCAATGTAAAAGACTGTAATTTTAATTCATGCTAAAAATTAGTCTAATGAGTTATTTGTTTAACTGATAACTTCAGATTTGACTTTGCGAAACCTCTCCATATTGGAAATAAAGGAGTAAAACTATGTCAGGTTCACTATTATTACGGTTACCTGAAGATGTCTCTACGTTAGGAAACCAGGGTCGTGCCCATATTAATATGGTAGTGAAACTGACAGAGCTATTTGTTGTTTTTACCTTAAATATCTGTGATCATGGCAGTAAAAATGCTGTACACTCATTCGGAGAATAGTCATTATGGGTTTATATGAAGTTGGTGATAAAAGTAGCCTATAATATTTCGAGGCCACTGAATTGGTCTTATCGTCCTCAGAACTAACTTGTGAGTAAGAACATATGCTAATTAAATTCTGTCAAGTGAAGATAACAAACTCACTCCTCCTTATGTTTCATGTAGAAATCAATGTCTCAACCAGGTGGCTTTGAACGGGGATGGTAGAATTCACTCGGAACCAAGTCGTATGTGTGAGAATTTCTGACATTCAGGATTAGGTGGCAAATTGCTTTCCCGCAAGATTTTATTTTGGGGGCTTTTCAATGGCCTTTTCAGAATTTGAACTCAAAACTTTCGATCAGTAGCCAAACAATAAGCCACCTCTGTCGCCTTCTCATGTTCATCGTTTGATTAAGAACAGGTTGTATGAAAGGTCCACCATTACCTTATGGAAACAATCCTGTTGAACAGCTACATAATCTCAAGCTAAAAAAAGATGGTTCAAAGAAATTTTTTTCGAGATTCAATTAATCTTCAACCATTTCATTACCTTCACAATACTCCGAAAGTTGAAGTCTAAAGAGAAATAATTCCAGAAGTATGCATTGCCTTATTGGTTTCCAGTTAAAACGGTTCAGTGTTACCTTTTAATTTAAAATATATTCATTTAAACTGAAAGCTCTTTTCAATAATATGCCTTGTTAGGTCATAACCTACATATGTTTTTTTCTGAGAAAAATAATATCGCCAGTAACAAATTTTCCAGATTTTTAAGAGCTGTATACCTTCTACTAATTGATTTCAGGGTAGAATGAAAGTCTGAGGGAATATTTAAGCTATTTAAATATAAAAACTGTGTGACTTTTTATGATGAAGTGGTTCAAGGGGACTATTGTGAGTCGAATTGAAAACCCTTTCATACATTTTTACGACTAAATCACCCAGAAGTAAGGCGCTCAAAAACGAGTAAAACAAATTGGATACGAATATCTATATCTATTTCATTTCAAAAGATCTCATCAGAAGGGGCCGTAAAGCGAAATCTCTGGAAAGGAATAAATTGGCTGGCAGAATTGCCTCTTGTATCCTGCGTGATTTGCTGTAGGTATTAGCAAATAGGTCGGTGAACTAACACACATTTCCTTTCTAAAATGAAACGGAAATCTCTGGTATCTGGAGCTTGTGGTGCAATCGAATAAAAGGATGTGGTGAGCCCATTTCTGTGTCACCCATTTCTTATTGTGTGCCAAGGGCTTAGGAATCTTCCATTGGGTTGGAATAAAATTTATTTGAAATTTCCTCCGCAAGCCCCTCTGGGAGATTCCGTTCGATACACTTAATTTGGTCCGGATGACTAGAAGACGGCCGTGCTTAAAGCACCTTAGTTGAAGGTTCCGGAGCGGGCGAAGGAGTTTATTTGCTTATAAAAATATGTTTGCATCAATTTTAATGGCTCTCGATCGGTGTGAGAGGCAAGGAGGATGGGATTTCATGTGGAGGACCAGGAGTTCTGGAAAGGGTTGAACGGGGAATTGGAAACCCGAAGGAGAAGGAGGAGATCGAATTTGTTTTGCCACCTGTCGCTACGGCCGAGCCCATTCCTCCTATTTTCATATTGATTTATGACGTATGGAAATATTGGACTAGAAACTGATTAAAATATTTTCACCTCACTCTTTTAATATCAGGCGTCTTGTCTATTTTATATCCATTACCATATCCTTTTCCAACTCAATTTCATGCGTTTTAAGTGGCCTTAACAAGAAATTAAGACAATTTTTCCTTCTTGAGCGTGCTACTTCCTGTGAAAACCTGTTCTCTGATAATTGCAATGTCGGATTATGTGGACTATTGTAATTACACCTTTTCGCGCTATCTTTTGCTTATTAAATGCGGAGTTACAAGCAATCGGGTAAAATTAGGCCAACTCGTGATTACAGCCATTTTGACTGGCGTTGAATGACGTGAAAAATGCTCTTGCAAGCGGTATGTGCACGGATATATGGAAATATACCATGAAGTTATGGAACTTTCGAATGAAGAAACTTGGTTATTATTTGACTGGATTGTTAATTTGATTTGTACTTTTCTAAAAATGTTATCAGTTTCAATATGCCCGAGTTAAATTCAGAGCATATATATCTGTTTCCATTCGGAGGTTGATTAAATATTTCCCAGAATTATTGCTTATGCTCCCGAGCCATTAACACCATACCAATTTATAGCTGTTACTTATTACTCTAAGTTGGAGAGAACTCTTTTAAGTTTTCACATTACCTCTTCGAACTCCCGCATTTATTTTTAGGAACATTTACATAATACCCTGCGAGCCCACTCTAGGGTGTTTGGCAGGGGATGATGATCGCAAACATTGATGTGCAAATCTTTGGCTTTGAATGATGAATCCAATTCATTTGTTTGCATGGGTCTGTATTAAGATTGGAAGATATTAGAGGAAAATAGAGATAAAGAGAGGTTTATTAGTTTATTAGAAACTAGTGGACACAGAAGTTGTGATGCATTAATTTTCAGTGACTGTGTGTAGAAAATAACTTGTGTTATTGTTAGCGATGAGTCGATTCCACTTTTTTGGATTACAATTCCTATTCCGATTCTTCAAATTGATTCCCGGTTCTCGATTCATATTCCATCGATTCTTATTTCATACTAACGGTTAGGATAATGATTTTTCAGTAGCATTTCTATCATTAAAATTTAAGTATTGAACGGAATAAACGAACAAAGGCATTAAGTGGCCCAAAAAGTATTATCATTAAAAATAGCGAATAGGTATTATAGTGACATATCCTCATCTTTAATGAAATAATAAACACTTAAACTGTTTCAGATATAAATTGTTAACTTAACCTGGATCCGCCCAATGTAACATAAATGTCACACCCTGTATCGCTCCACTGTAATGGCTCTTGCATCGTTCGGGCACGGTATATTGTTGTGTTTTGTACCTTATAAGAAAGAGGAAGCTAAGTGCTTCAATTCAAGGTAAGAATTGTCAAGTGAGAGTGAAGACCTATCCTCTTAGTACCCCTGGTACTTATGCGCCTTCCCTAGACACTAAAAATGGACGTTCGCTTTGTGTAAATATTTAATTTTTTCATTAACTATATGCGCTACAGCGACAATTTTTGGTATGTATCAACATAATGAAACAAAATTATTAATAATACATTAATATGTTTGGTATTGCTTTCCATTTCTGTAATATAATCTGATAAATGTTACTGTGACATAAATGTCACATTGGGCGGATCCCTATGCAAATCTTCAAAGTTTCGAATTTTGTGCTCTAGTTAGAATTTATTCCATTTTCAACGTTTTTTCCTTCGTATTCCCGCCAAAAGACGTATTATTTATCAATTAGTCGATAAATTTGCATTTATTAACTTTTATTCCGGTAATTACTTTTGAATTAAATTTTTTAATATTAGGGATATCGATAGCTCAGAGATATTACACTGTGTGAAGCCAAATAGCTTCCGGAAAACGAAGACTTTGACGAAGTACAATATACCTTGAGCTACCAGAAGCAGAAATTGTCACTGATGAGGACATTGCAGATGACCAGGCTGGTGGACTTGTGGAAAATTTAACGGGAAGACAACTTCGGGCAAGAGTGGAGCTTGTTTTGCAGCTTGATAATGATAATACTAATGAATTTCAAGAATAAGTCCTGAAGTATTTCTGTACCAGTAAGATGTAAGGAAAAGGATTCGAAGTCAACGAAGCTTACATCACTTCTCCAATAGAAAAAAGTAAAAAGAGAAGCTGCCAATTTGCGACAAGAAGGTCATTTTGTAAGAAATAGGTTATTCCCCGAAACAGATCTTCCTGAATAGAGGGAAAAATTAGGTGTAGAAATTTTTTAAATAGTTTTTTCGGATGACATTCTTTTTTCTCATGGCAGAATTAGATAATTATACTACTTCTATTGTTTTTTCATCTTCTAGTATCAGTAAAGAGGAGATGAAAATTTTCATTGGGATTTTACTGTTATGAGGTTGTAACTGGTTTCCATCCAAGCGATGCTCCTGGGAAGATTCTGGGGGTGCTCACAACTCAATGGTTACCGTAGCCTAGCGAAGGAATAGGTTTTTTGTGATGAGTAGATACCTTCACTGTGCAGACAATACGATGCCCGACATAATAGACAAATTGTGGTAGCTTCGCCGTAGATCACTAAATTGAAAGAACGTTTCAGAGCGATTTTTCCCACTGAAAAAACTCTTTTGGCAGGAGTATGATTGTGGAGTATTTTGGTATCCATCCTTGCATGTAATTCATTCGGCGGAGGACAGTCAGTTTTGGTGGTAATGGTGGAATATTTTCCTTGACTTTTGGAAGTAGCTGTTCACAATCTGAAGCTGATCACAATCTGTTCACGAGCGAAATCTGGTCATTGCATGTCACAATTAGAGATCAGGCGTGTAATAATGCAAACATTACTGACCATACATAGATGCAAAGGCAAGTATAGCCGCCGTACTACTTCATTTTCAACAGAGGCAGACAGTGAAATATGTTACGATGCTAATGATCAATTAGTCTCAAAAGATTGCGTCGCCGTGCTGGAGAACATTGCGCTTCCGTCAAATGCACTGCATGCGATGCATGAAATATGGACAAATATTGCTTTACTACTTACCACTCAAAATGGTACGTATACACCGGCATTGAACTCTAAAGCAATCTTAAGTTTATATGAAACAAATTGATTCAAATTTAATTCAATTTTATAAGGTATTACACCCTTATATGTTGTGAGAATATTTTTCAAATATGTATATTTATTCTATGTATTTTCCAAAATTGGGAAATGCATTTTCAACTATTTTACTTATTAGCCATGTAAAAATATTATTTAAATGTACCTTCAACAAATCCATTGATTGTGTCAATTCAAGGTTCTGTAATTTCATAACACTACTGCCGAAAACTTAAATTTATACATAAATTTAAAATAATTTTTCTTGATGTGTATTTGACAAGTTTATAATATAAACATTATAAATTTAAATATACCCCAAACTTGTGAAATAGCATTGAAAAAATCCAAAACACTTCTACATCTTAAAAAATCACAATTTACATCGAAAAATTTATGAATCGCGGGCAATGGAACTCTGAAAATTATTGCTAAATTTTTAAACAATTTACTTTAAATTCAAACAAAAGCTTGAAAATAGTGTACGTAATTAATAATATGTTTTTCTAGCGTTTTTTATCATTTAAATGAACAGTGCAGCTCAAATGCGAAAAATATTTGCTTTTTCTGGGGAAATATTACCTTGCACCAAAAGACAACAGATCCGCCCAATGTGACATTTATGTCACAGCCTGTATCTCGGAAACTACACAACCGATCAACGAAATATTTTCAGAATGTAGTAAAAATGAGACCCTTACCGTTCCCCTAGAATATGAATTATTAATCTCAAAAAAAATATTTTGAGCGGATCCAGGTTAATAATGTACACTTCACAATAGCTCAGGTGTGTGACGGCCTTTATGCACCAAGATTATAGTCTATTTTCAAAACATTTATCATTCTGGAATCGATGGAATTGGAATCGACTTTGGGCTATCGATCGTATAAAATCGTTTCTGGATTGATATTGTGGAAGATCGATATATCCATGATAAAAGAACAAAAATGGTACTTTTCACACATTTAATTCAAAACTCAACAACCGACCATGGTTTCAACACATTTTGTCATTTTCAAGGGTTCCTTGAAAATGACACACTGTGTTGATACCATGGGTGGTTGTTGAGTTTTGAATTAAATGTTTGGAAATTACCATTTTTGTTCTATTATCAAGGATTTAGGCTATCGATTCTCGATTCCGATTCCGTGCCCAAAATTAGTGGAATCGAGAATCGACATCTGGAATCTACTTATCACTAGTGGATTTAGAATTTTAGATGTAGATTGTGGAATTAGACTGTGGACAGCCAGCCTCCCGGTTCTTGTTCAGCGCTTAATCAGCCAAGCCAGGATTGTCCTCAAACGAAACCAGATTGCTTCCGCTCGAAAACGTCGGAAACTGCCCACTGTCATATTGTGGTGGAAAAGGGAAAGTTCGACCGGATGACAGACCGCACATACTCCGCATTAAGTGTGCCGATCAGGTGATGCCATGCGTCGATGACCTGCTCACCTGAAATCAAGGGGTTTAGGACATGTTCATTCATGTTGCCATGGGAATTAATTTCATATTTCGAACTTTTGAACAACAAACTGCTAGTAATTTTCTCAAATAAAATATCCCTAAGTTTGGGCTTCGTCTTCTCGGAGCCGGTTTTATAATAAATTATAATGAAAGTAATTAATAAAAAAACATTGTAGAACTGTAAAAAAACTCCATAAGAACAAACTTCTAGCTGACCAGAACTTTCAACCATTACTTGTTATAGGTAAAGGCTGTATTGTCTTGTTATCAGTACTAACCAGACATCATAAAACTATCCCACAATGTGCTTGTTTGACTTGGATATTGAGAATATAAAATACTCTTATGATACTTTATACGTGGGAATGTGTAACGTTGTCTCCACTTACAGAGGGAATAATGTTGAACACCATCACATTGAATCATCATTATTGCTAGGTATTTTCCTCTTAATAGCAATATATTTTTAGCCTACTTCTGTTTTTTTTTTAATTTTAGTTTTTCAATTGAGCGGTGAAGGATCAGAGCAAGGAAGGATTGGATATCGAGTTATGTCCAGGATTACGGGTGGATACTATTTTTAAAAATTCTGGAAAATATACGAGTTTCACGAAGGCTTCCGGTAGCGGAAATTTGGAGGGATTACAGTAGACCACGCTAAGCAAATTCCAGTTCATGATTTTTATGTCTAACGCACTGGAAATATGAGAAAATAATTCATTGCGCTGAAGAATAACGATGACCATTTTATTGCTAATTTATTCACGTTTCAAATTTTGTAAAATGCATGAATCTTTAAAATATCTCAAGAACAAATTGGAGCATCGAATGCAGCCTATAAATTCACCATAGTATGGTATTACTACATGGATTCTGTGAAAATATTGAGTAAATTTTTCGTGGAAGATGCGTTTTATGATATTTGTTCTTAAAATTGAAGGTTGTTCCACTTTCTCGCCTGCTTTGATTTCCAGAAGTATAAAAGTGACTCCTTTCCTCGTTATGATGCGGTCTATGGATTGAGAAAAAAGCAAGAAGGGAGAATTTTTGCGGCTAAGATGCAGGTCTTCTCCTTGTCTCCACAAAACAGGTCTGCGTTGTTTACGACTACGGGTCTTCGGCTTACGGGAAACCTTAATCATGCATTCGCCGGGAAATCGAAGACGCTCGACATTATCACCGTGTGCCATCTATAGCCCCCTGGCACAGATACCAGAAAAAACCGGATTCACCCCAAAAAATCGTGGATCCACTCCTACTCTCATAAAAAAGGTTAAACTTTTTTTAATGGCGTCTTCGTTTTAATCGGCCGGTGTTGGTGTTGGTGGTGGGAGACTGAAAAATCAGTGGTGCGTGCCGCTTTCCACAAACCGCGAAAAATTCGCGTGATACCTCCACCGTGGAGAAAGACATGGTCGTAAATCAAACGCATGACGTTTTACAGCCCTTGCCCCGTCGAAGAAGTGAAAAGGCAACAGAGTAAGAGGGAGTAGTAGGATGAGAGGTTGTGTTTTCTGATACTGAGCGATGTGACCCTACCTATGTTCTTGAAACGCTGGAAGCTGGACCGCAGCGTTATTGTGACCAGACATCCGAACAGCTACTGTGCGGATTTCGGAGTTTAAAACCTTCGGCACACCGCCGATGCGATGCTTGGTTAGCTTTAGAAAGGCGATGATCAGCTTCGTGAAGGTCAGTTTACTGAAAAAACTAGTAATAAATCAAAGTAGCACCAGGGGATGGATTTAAGGAGGGTTATAGGGGTATTTTCTCCCAAATTTTATCAATTTTAAAAATTTATTATTAGTTTAATTGTTTGTGTATCCTTATGAAGGAGTAAATGGAGTACTTATGCAAATGCATGGCTTTAGCCCCAAACGTGAGAGAAGTTTGAGTTGTAGTTATCCAACATTGATGTTGAATCAGGCCTTGCGAAAGCACTTAACGAAACATGAACTTCACAGCTTTGAGGAGTTTATAGAAAAAATTGCGTGTAAAAATTCTTTAAATTTGTTTAATGCTAAATTTTTCTGTGAGCATTGGTATATTAGTCCTGAAATCTCACGCAAACTGCTTTGAGCTGATAATTAATTGCTAATTTGTTTTCCTATAAACCGGTATTTAGCCGCTAAAAAGTTATAATATATCATTAAGGGGGATTGATATGATATTTGAATGATAGCGGTTGGAAATGACAGCAATCATAGGCTTTATACCAAGAAAATTAATAAAAAAGTAAGTTGTCTGTAGCATTTGAAACCGCTCACCATGCTTCGTACAAGAGGAACAGTTTTATCTTTGGTTCGAATCAGTTCCGAAAAAAGTGTGCTCTGCGAACGCGTATTTGAAGATGGCGGATATTATGTAATCAGAGTGGTATAACCCCGAGATATCGAGCTAATTTAGCGGCATACCAAGCGCGAAGAAATGAATACGTTTAAACATAATATACCCATAGGCAAGTCCCCAATGGAAAATATGTGATAAATTTTTTATCTACTCACGGTGGAACGGTTTAATTCCTACTTTAAGAGCGTGTTCACGGAGCCTTCCGAAAACTCACCCGAGACCGATGACAATCCCTGTATTCATAAGATGCCAGCTATTGACATTAGTACGCTCGGAATAGAAAATATATTGAAATCGCTTAGTCCAAATAAATCACCTGGTCCAGACGAAATCCCTTCTCGCGTATATAAAGAACTAGCCTCAGAACTTGCCCCCTACTTGCAGTTAATAATCAGTAAATCCATCAAGCAACACGAAGTACCTAATGACTGGAAAATCGCTAATGTAACGCCTATATTTAAAAGTGGAGACAAGGAACAGCCATCTAATTACAGGCCGATATCTTTAACGTCCATCTCTTGCAAAGTCCTTGAACACATCGTAGTCAGCTCGGTAATGAAACACCTAGACGCGCAAAACTTATTAATGGGAAATCAACATGGATTCAGGAAAAGCAGATCGTGCGAAACTCAGTTAGCGCTTTTCGCCCACGATGTTTTAGTCTCCGGGGAAGACAACATTCCAGTAGACGCGATTTTTCTTGATTTCAAAAAGGCATTTGATAAAGTACCCCACGGAAAGTTAATAATAAAACTGAAATCTTATGGTCTAGACGAAGATGTCATTTCCTGGATTAGAGAATTTTTGAGCGACCGCGTCCAAAGAGTAGTATTAGACGGTGCAGTCTCCAATGAGGTTAGAGTGACTTCTGGCGTTCCTCAGGGTAGTGTCATTGGCCCACTCCTATTCCTTCTTTATATAAACGACATTGGCGAAGTAGTGCAGAGTAAGTTACGATTATTTGCAGACGACGCTGTAGTTTACAGAGAAATCCGTTCCAGCAAAGATGTAGATGAACTAACGAATGACCTTGCTGCTATCCAAGCTTGGTGCGATGCTTGGCAGTTAGAATTAAATTTGGAAAAATGCGTCGTAATGAATTTCTGAAAGAAGAATAACTCCCTACAGCGTAACTATGTCATTCGGGGCGCGCAGTTAAAGGCAGTTGAATCTGTGAAATATCTAGGCGTTAGACTCAATAATGATCTATCGTGGAATAAACATATTCGAGAAATAACCGGTCAAGCTATTCGTAAAATGGGTTTTGTTAAAAGAATATTAGGAAAGTGCGACGACAAAGTGAGAGAAATTAGCTACTTTTCCCTCGTTAGACCACATTTGGAATACGCTGCCAGTGTTTGGGACCCTCATGAAAAAGGCTTAATAACAGAGTTAGAACGCGTGCAAAGAAGAGCTGCCAGGTATGTGAAAGGTCGTTACGATAGTCTTGTTAGTGTAACTGACCTCTTACATAAACTCGGATGGGAATCTCTGTCGGACCGTAGATTGAAAAATAGACTAAACCTTTTAGATAAATTCAAGAGCAGTGTCTTTTCTGACGAAGTTAACCATATCTTGCGGACGCCAACGTACTACGGAAGATCAGATCATATAAATAAAATAAGAGAGATAGATTGTAGAACAGACAGATTCCGAATGTCATTTTTTCCACGATCAATAAGAGATTATAACGGCAGCAATAGAACGCGTAAATAGATTGCATGACTTGTAGTGTAGCCTACTAACCTATGTAAAACTTACTGCATGTTTCTGAATTTCTATTCTATATTCTATTTCTAACAGCATATAGTAGTATAGTTTGTTATTATACGGGACGTTTCTTGGACGGTGTGGTGTGCATGTGGGAGTCCAAATGCATGCTGCATGCTGGTGATTGATCACCCCCTGCCAAACACCCTAGAGGTGGCTCGCAGGGTAATTTGTAGATGTAGATGTAGATGAACATGTTAAAAAATAACCTATACCGAACCATTCAAGTTAGAATAATTAATCGCAGTAGACGAGGGATTCAGACGAATTATCTTTTTTAATGAGGAAGTAAATATAAATAAAATAGTATGATATACAATTTATCAGTTTTATGTTTTCATATTCCTTCAGTGTCTATGATTTATGAACTATTAGAATGAGAAACATGTTTAGATACTAATAAGCAAGGTATGGTATGGTATTTGGAGGAGGCGACCGACAGCTGAGGTCATTTGGTCCATGATGGAAGGGTAGGGAAGGAAGGGCGGAGAGAAACCCGGCGTCGGCATTAGCCTGCTCTCGACGAAAGGCGCCAAGGGGACCAAGGCTTAACGTCCCATGCGATGGACGGAGTGTTGCGCTTGAAATGTCCTCAACACAACATTCAAGCAGGGATCGGTCAGTCTCTGAAAATTCTCTGCCACTGCCAGGATTTGAACCCGAGCCCGCCGGGTGGGAAGCCAGCACTCTAGCCACCACACCAACCCGATCCCCTAATAAGCAATACAAGGTAGCATGTGTTTTTATGGTGCATGTGTATAGTAAAACAATTTGATGAATCGATAGGTAAAAGTTCTCTTAAAAACTGCCATTATGTAAGTGAAATTTAGAAATATTTCTGCGGAAACCTGTACGTATATCTTTACGTGTCACCAGAAATAATGACCTACAAATTTAAAAAATCGGAAGATTCGATCCATTTTTCAATTTTCTCTCTCACAAAAACGAGACCGGTTTTATTTTCCGTGTTTTTAGCTGTTGAGCTCGATTCTTTCATACGCACGGTATAATTACAAAAGACGAGATTTTGAAGTGGACTTAAAAGACCCTACCAGGGGAAAATAACACATCGCTCTCCGGGGCCTGAGGTAGGTGATTTCATCCCTTAAGTATGCGGCAGGTATCACATTACATCTTGATAGCAGTGCGGCCGTAATTCTCTCTAGGAAGCGGGAAAAATTATAATCTTTGAGATCTAACAGCTGTATCATGATGATGCGGTCTGTATCTCAAAGCAAAAGAGAGTAGCCAAAACTTCATTAAAATAAGTGAAATGCAATCAACAGCTTTTTAAATCATGAATGGCGATCTGAAGCACATCAAAGTTTTATGATATAATTTTATAAAATATCATAGCACATAGCAGTTTTGTCTCCGGTAAAAATTACTGAGTAATTGGCAATCATTCCATTTTGGTCAAATTATTCATTGGAATAGTGGCAAAATATTTTAGCCTTGTAAATAATGAAATTTTTATGCTGTAAGTTGTGCTCAATAAGTTGCGGTTCAATTTAATATAGCTCACATAATTTACTTGGGATTAATTCGATCTATTTTTTAGGTGCTAAGGGACAGAAACAGGGTTTGAGGATCTGAAAAGAGGAATACGACGAAATTATCAAAAAGGGGCCAACAAGTTGACACTGATATTGGGAAAATAGTTGACTGCTTTTCATCCGTCTTTAGACATAATTTTTCCTGTCTCTTGAAACGGTGGAATAGTTAAACGCAGTCCGTGCGGTTTACGAAAAGTTAACATCTTAATAGTTAGTAACTCATTATTTTATTTTATATTGACAGAATATTATCATATTTTATGACACAAAGTTTGAAAGCACTGCTCATTCTTAGAAATTTATTCTCAGCCCAATAAAGCGTGTGATTTCATTACCTATATGGAAGTGTGTTACTCGAAAAGGAAGAAACTCTAACTTGCTTGAGTGGATGGGATAATGTTGCGTCTTTATGCTGTTATTTGGCCTGTCCCTACGAATACGAAGCAGCCGGTTTGGCAGGAAAGAGTTCGCTTTTGACCGAGTGTGAGACGAAAGAAATGTGGGTATAGCTTCTAAAGGAGACAGGTGGTATTTAATGCGCTCACCTGTAGGTGTTTTCATTTTAACTTGAGTAAATTGCTTAGTTTATTTGTTGATTTTAGGAACATGCCCGTTAGTTGTTTGGGCCCTCCCACCCGTCTTTCTCAGATAATATCACAGAGTGGAACCCTGCAAATTTCGATTTGTCAGTTCATATAATTTAGCTCAGCAATTTTTGAACATTCTACCTACCGGTGAATTTGCGCCGGAGAATGATAGTACGTCTATCTGATGAGTGAAATACTTATGCTTTCCTTTATAAGGTATTTCAAGAACCTTCTTTAACTTTCCGAGCGTGAGTATCGTAAAGGTACTTTTTCTTTCCCAAAAGAAACGAGTAATCGAACGTTTAATTTTGGAACTTAGAGATCCAGACGAAAATCAACTCGTGTAAAGATTGTTTCCGCTCGAGATTTCTTTAGAGAACGTCTTATGTTATTCGATTGATGTATTTCATCTTAAAAAGATTGACAAAAAAAATGATAGCTCTATATGAGCACACACACTAAATCAAGTGATTCGTTTCTCCTTACGGAAAACTACGATACCGTAAATATCTCTCTTATCCCAATGAAATGTGGTGCGTTTGCAGGTTGTTTCAAACGATCGTTGAATCTGAAGTGCCTTTGTTTATCGCAACCAATCGTTGCTTTACCATACTGCTTTGAAACGATGAAAATATGAACTAATGAAGGGTAAGACAGCGAAAAAAGAATGATGCTTCTCTAAAAAATGGCTTCACATATTTTAAAAAAAGATTAATATGAATTTGTGACAGAAGTATGCCTGAAAATGATTATTTTGATATATTTTGTAAATAATCTATTTCAATTTCCTACAAAAATGCGAGGGAACCCGACTGGCGTCCACACGAGAGAAACCGGATCTTTAGTAAGTGAAAAAGAAAAACATGTTAAGCGAGTCACGCCCACTTATTAGAAGAAGGCTTTTCATATAAAATTTTCTATCAGATAATGTCGTCGGAAAACGCGTCGATTTATTTTCCATTGTCTCGCATCCGATTCAACCTACCTCGCCGCGCTATTTGCACGGGGAACTCATTTGTATGGACGTTGCTGAATACGCATAGCGTTGATGCATGGGCTCAGCAGGACTCCTTTGGCCGATAGTTGACAAAGTTGGCGGTTGGCGGCACATAGGCCTCCTCCATGTGGAGAGATAAAAGACACGAGTGCTGGTGGCGAGATTGCTATCGTGTCCAACCAAGGATTCCGATGAAATTGTGTGCAGAAGTCTTCCATCCGGATATCGAGTCACGTTTCAAGGCGTTACGTCCATTTTGTACCGTATCTGTTGCTGCTGAAAGGGCCAAATGATTTATTTGACCTATTTAATCATTTTAAAACAAATAAAACTTGGAAAATATTTATATTCGCCTCTATGAACTTATCTATATCTACATATTACCACGAAAGGCACCTCTAGAGTGTTTGGCAGGGTGTGATCAATCACCAGCATGCCAGACAATCCCCACGGGCACACCACACGATAGTAAAAATATTTTACTCATTTCGACAAATATATACGTGCGCATTCATGCAAAAAGAAAAACTTGACAACGGTTAGTAATTCCTATAGTAAATCCATGTCATGTTAGATTGATGGAAAAAGATGAAAATGCAATGATTCGTCCTAACGAGTGACGTCATTAATTTGATTAAGGGAGACACCGTTGATATCCCGGATAGAACAAGAAAAGATTGAGATTTTCAATCCGTATTCAGCAGTTTATTTCCTTTTTTTATTCTCGTGATCACGTCTACCATAGTGCGAATGTAAACGAAATCGTCGTTTTTTTACAGTCGTCTGAGAAAATATTCCTCGGAATTCACTTCGTAAATACATCCTAAGGTAAGTCCAGGTGAGATGCCCCATCGGTAGGGATGACTCGATCGTGGTAATTTCAATAAAAACCAAAAGGTTGCTCGGCCGATAGTTTCCGTCAATAAGTTGGTCAACTACTGTCAAGCTGCAAGAGTTTCGCGGTGATTCGTTTTTTTTACGCTGCTTTAAAATATCATTTCAAGTGACAACTCTGAATTATCTGCTCTATTGAAAGAAAGTTCATAATGGTTCTGGCCGGCATCAGTTAAAATGTTACTGGGCCTTTGTCACTAGGGTCCCAAACGCAGGCAGCGTATTCTAAATGGGGTCTAACGAGGGAGAAGTAGCTAATTTCTCTCACTTTGTCATCGCACTTTCCTCATATCCTTTTAACAAAACCCATTTTACGATTATCTTGATCTGTTATTTCCCGAATATGTTTAACTCCCGAATATGTATCACTAAAGCCCTCCGTTTGGAGCTAACTGTATGTTAAAATTTTTTAAGACCCCAAGGACTCCTTTTATGTTGAAGGCCGCAGAAGATTCCTGAGAACGGAATGAGTAGCCTAAAACTTCTTAACCTTGAAATATGCAGGAGTGCAGCTTTTCCCGGATTTACCATTGTATTTCTGAGAACCGTCTCAGCCGTCGCTGACCCTTTCTCAACCGCAATCCTTAAACCCCCTCACCAACACTTTCATTGTCCTCACCTAGTCATTCCATCGAAAACCTCTGCTTATCTTCTCCTCTCTTGAATTTTTTTTATCTTCTACCTGCGTATTTGTAAAATGGGCACCAACCGATTCTCTGACTCCCATGAGTTTAAATAAAGAGTGAGATTTTTTTAGTTTTTTAGAAGTTTTTAAAGGTAGGTTTATATGCTATATAAATGAATACGAAATAAATGATATAGTTGCTGAAAATATAGCCCATTATGTACGCTAGATCACATACGATAGATTACAGAAAGAAACATCCTTGGAGCTAATTATGGACGTTTATCATAATTCGCCAAAAAATGCTAAAAATCCGAGAAATATTAATTGTAATACACTACTACTTACAGGTGCTACCACAATTCTAATCCAATCGTCAACAACAAACCTAAATGTTATGCCGTTCAACCTTAAGTTATTTCACAATGTCTCCATTATATGGTGAGACCAAAAGTTTATAAATGTGTAGCGTCTATTCACGGAATCACTCCTCACCACACACCTTGGTGGCGACTCACGCGATACGTCGCCAATGTAGTTCTAAATTTGAGGTATTCTTTCTCAGAACGGTTTCGATTTCAAACATAAATTACTCTTCCGATTGCTAATTGCTTGGAATTCGCAGCTCAGAAGCATATTTCCATTGCTGGATCAAGACCTGTTTCTTGATAGTCGGGTGCAACTTCAGCTGGAATGCATTGAGTACCTATTATTAATGTGAATGGAGACATTAAAAGAAATCGGCCATTTATCAAACATGTAGCAATATTCAATTGACGAAGCATTCAAAGGTTACAGAATTGCTTGGCTTATAGACTTAAAAAGACATCCTTGACGCTTAATATCCAAGCGAATTGGCTGCCAAGGAGAAAAGACCCTCGGGATAATAACCTTCGGTTAAGCTAGAATAATACTCTAATCCCTCATTGCCTCTTAACTTGCGCGTTCTTCTCCTCGGCAACTTAATCCTTCGATTGGAAGCCTTTACGGTGGGATGAAAAGATTTACCAAAGGCTCGAAAATGTTTAATACCGTCTGTAGCGGAGGATAATTTTCCTTTGGGTCTCCCTGTATACGGATTTTTCTCTTTATTTACGATCACTATCCCCCTTACCTTACTTAAAACCCTGAAAAACTCGCTTTAAGGAATGATAGAGGTCTTATAAGCTCCTGAAGTTAGAGCAAAACTAACGCAGTTTACTTCCGCGATCGACTTTGTTGTCGATAGTGCGCGGAAAATTCGCGGAATGCGGTTAAGTATCGTGCTTCAATCGATCGTTAATAATGAAAGCACAGGTGGCGAGAACTCTGGTGGCTATACGCCATCAGTTTCTGCTACGGTAAAGCTTCCAGTATTGAGTGCGAAAGTCGGAGGCTTTGCAAGAGAGTTGTGGATTGTTTGTGGTTACTTAAAACCAGCGACGTCATGGCAAAATTAGCAGTGCGGAACGCTCATCCCTTAATTTTATTTAGAAGTGCAATATTACTCTTTGTGTTTTTTTATTTATAGTTATTATTTACATTTTATTACATTTTTTTGATTACGAATGTATATATTAGAACTTTTGAAGTAATAAAATTGATAAAGGTTTCATTTGACTATTGTCTTTTGTTAACCATTGCCGGAATGGCGTTCCGGCACCATGACACGGCTACTTAAAACCCAATTGCTCCTGATTTTAATGAAGCGCGAGGCATAAAGTTTCGATAATAATATTTTTGAGTTGAAGTAGACATAAATCAAATAGTGTTTGGGCCTGCTCCTTGTATTCATCTACATCTACGTACTCCCATTCAAGCCACTACCAGGGTGTGTGGCGCACCACAGCAGGCATGCAGCAGTCAACCTTGGCTAAATCAGACACGGTCTCGATTCCCCGACGTAGGCTAAGCACACAGGATAATGACACGCAGTGAGAACAGAGGCTAGGAGAGTGTTAAGTGTACTCACATGCCGTCATGTAAATATAATACTTAATTGGTTAGTAACAAAAAACGAAAATTTAGTGTAAAAACTTATTCATGCATGTGTTATAACATGCCAATTAATGCTTGCAGATATCATGAGCTGAGGAATAATATATTAGTACATGCATGTTAGTACTAAGTTATTAGCCTTACATGCACAGCCTATTTTATTACTGATAACTACAGGCTGGACTCTGTGAAACCTCTCTATATTGGAAATAAACAAATAAAACTTTGTAAGGTTCACTTGTATATTTAAATGGGCACGACCCGGGTTTCGTAACTTGGTTACATCTACAGGTCTGAGCTGAAAGGACCACAAGATGTAACTTAGTTACGAAACCCGTGTCGTGCCCATTTAAATATACAAGTGTACCTAACAAAGTTTTATTTTTTTTACAGTCTATTTTACCTAGTCCGAGGCAAGATATCCTAAAAATAAACTATCGTAGGTATTATGCGCGTAAGAAAACGACATGTTAAATCTATCGGTTCTGAAGTCTATTTCATATTCAACGGTTATTTCTTACCATTGAATCTTGGTGACATGTATTGCCAAGTCCATCCTCCCCATCTCCTGCGTCCGAAATTCGCGTCGGATGACCTTCCATGGGCATCCCGGCCCCCCTCCATTCCCCCCATCCCCCTTGACCATTTACCCGAGTCGTCAACATTACGAGACCTATCGCAATCCCGATCTTATTACGTGGAGGACGAGTGTCGCCACTGGCACTCATTAACCACGGGCGATTTTCTCGCGTTCCCCGCCACCCGTCGCAGGCACAGGGTGAATAACACCCACGACGCCCTCCGCCTCCTCTTGTGTAAAAGGGGTTTCGTAATGAATTGGGGTTTTCCTCCAAACCCTTTTGCCTATCTGCACGGACGGTCGCCTCGTGACGATCCTTTGTGTCGTGGCATTGGGTCTCGTCCTGAAAAGGTCGAGTTAATCGCTTAAGCGGGGAGGTGATTAGGACAGTCGCCCCGCCCGCGAGTGAGGAATGTGGGAATGGGTGGGTTGCTAGGGGTCTTCTTTCGTGGCTTGACTTCTTGGCTTCGTTTTCGTCTGCCTCGGAAGGGACACCAAGGCTTAGTGATGCTGATTTCAGCATGTCCCTTGCGATAACATTCACGCGAAGAGGGTTGGTGTAGCAATAGTTGACTTACCTGAGGGAATTTTTCGTATTACAGTTAAAAGTCATCTTCCGGATAAGGTAGGTAATTATGGGAGAAAAGATTCAGGTGTTAAACCCAGCCACACACATGAAGAGTGGGCAGCAGGAAGTTTTAAACGTGGTTTGGTTCCACTGCATTAAAATGAATACATGTTCATGGTCAAGAATGTAGTGTATTTTAACTCATATTTGTATGCTCCACTGATCGGTGGCGTGTCGATTCAGAGAATTTCCAAATAGCATCCTGGAGTATATCGCAAATATTAATTTGCCGTGATGTTAAAATTACTACAATGATAAAAAGGTATTAGTATTTCAAGGAAGTGCTAAGTATAGCACGTTGAAATCCTGAAATTGAATTTATGGTGACTTTTATGACATTAATGCATCAAGGGAGTGTAGCAAGTAGAAAACATTTCGGCATACTTAGACTCTACAGTGTAATTTAAGCACAAGTAAATATAACTCATTTGATAATACAGTCCTATTTTACATTAAACGTGCATTTTATAAACATTGAAAGTTGCATGGAACGTTAGGTCTACAGTTGATGATATTATCATTATTTGGTCAAGTTTTTTGAAAGGAGCTTTGTAATTGGGGCGCTTTAGTCGTAAAAATATAAGTTCGTTATAACTCGTACCTTGTGGATCAACAGTCAATTATATAGCTTTCAGAAAAGGAGCTCCGCTAACTGCGTGATTTTAGCAACTTCCGCGTGTAATACGGATGTTTTCTACATCAACACCTACATAATACCCTGCGAGCCACCTTTAGGGTGGTTGGCAGGGGTTGATCAATCACCAGTATGCAGCATGCAATTGGACTCCCTCAAGCACACCACACAGTATAAATACGTCACGCATACTAACAAATATTACTACCATATGCTGTTAGAAATAATTTTAAGGAAGTAGTAGAATAATTTTAAGGAAGTACTAGAAATAAAGTCAAAATTAAGGAACATGCATTAAGTTTTACATAGGTTAGTAGGCTTCACTACAAGTAATCTAATTTTAGCTCAATTCAGAATGCAAATGCGTTCCTCATGCTCTATACAAGATTCAGATGTGTTCATTTTCCTTCGCCTCTATACGATCGTGAATTATTGGGGGTAGAATAATTATACGTTCATGTTTTTTATTCATTTGAGCATGATGAGGTGCAAAATCTTTTTTGGACAAAAATTGGCGATCATTCTCGTGAAAAGTCGATGATTTTCATGTCCTTGATAAATTGCGTGGAAAAATTTTTAATCCGCTTATTGATAGAATCACTGGCAAGGTTTTATGCATCGCATCAATCATGTTGACCACCCGGGAAAAAATTTTTGGGCTCAGAAAATATAGCTGTCAGCGCCGAGGAAAAAATAAAGAAATGCCTCTTAGCGGACTAATCAGAGAGGATACGATTCTAGATACGATTTAGTGAATGGAGAAAATCAATTTTGTCCTTCTAGTGGTCCTCCCCGAGCTGAAACCGTTATGAAGTGAAAACTGGAAATGTAGATGAATACCAAGCCCATTGGTCAAAATGTATTCACTATTCTCGACAGGACCATATCTCGACTTCCCGTCAGTGCTTAATAACTACCTCTGAATATATGATTGGTATTTTTGAGCGGTCAATTGATGGAGCAGGTGGTCATAAGAAGGATACGTTGGACTTTGCTATGGACGTCATCAAAAGTCAATTATTATTCAGGAAACTATGAAATGGGGCTTTAGTAACGGATAATCGATCAAATACCATGACAATCATAACCATTCAGGAATATCTGTCACACATGCTTCTTATCTATTTTATTCTCACTACTGCTCATTATTGGGATTCTTTATTTTTCTTGGTGACGTGAACTAGGTCCTTCTCTCCTATAATAATTGAAACAATTTAATAGCGCATTCATTTTGGAAAGAGTATATCATTGAGTAAACATCACCGCCAATAACATATTCTATTATATACTAAATGAAAATGTCGTCCAAAATTTAGAAATATTTGCTATTTTATACCTTAGCTGATGTAGTCATGAATATTCCTAGCTATAATTAATTTCGAAAGCTGGAAAGTCACATTTATAATTGCAATAATATTCTGAAGGCATAAATAAATATATTTTTACATAACATAGCTACTTTTTAAAAATAATGCCAACATTAGATAAAAAAAATGCATGATTAGAAGTTAATACTTTATGAATTACGCTAAAATTCGCTATACTTATGTCAATCAATGTGTAAATTATAATCCAGTCGAAATTCCTCAATTCATACTTCCTCGTTTTCAGTGAATGCACATTTCCTGGTAAGTTTCTGTTAAAGAAAAAAGCATGGCTTCTGATGACGTGGCTATTTTAAGAATGAGAAGGCCAACAGCGTTATAATTTTTTAATGAAAACAATCTGACTATTCAAGTCCTGCCAACCTTTGACGTGCAACTCATCTTAAAATTGTATCTTTATTTGTTTTGTTTGCGTATTGAGGTCTCAATTAAGCTCTGTTTTCTCACGTACTGCAGATGGCTTGAATTTGACATTAAAAAAATATGCAATATATCCTTTTCATTGAAAACGATAAGCAAAATTACCAATAACTTATGTTCTTTTTCCAAAATGCTAAGTCCACGGCTGATCAAATGTTAAGAATATAAATACAGCAAAAATCTGTGAAGGAAGCATCTGTTAGGGAAATTCTAATTATCGAAAACTCTGTGTCACGCTTTCACCAAACAAACGAGTTTCCCTAGCTCCCCGTCGTCAAAGGATAATTTTGAGTTAATTGCCGATCGTTAATTTGGAAGCTAACATATTTCAACAGGTGTGTTTCGTGTCCATTTTCTTTCGTCTAATATGTGTATCTTTCATAAGTTTCTCATTTCGTTTCCAATACATATTTTTGCGAATTAGTGATTAAAACTCTCTCTCTTATATATTTCCGGGCTTCATTTCTCTTTAGTAGGTACCTTAACGCTAAATTCAGTCTATGGTCTAAATTACTGTGACGAATTAATGGACCAGGAATCTAAATAACTCTTGGTATTATAATTATATCCTAATTAATTCTTTACTCGTGGATGGCAATCAACCCGAAAGTGGGTCAGTCTTCTCTTGGTTGAGAGGCTCTCGCGAAAATACCGCGAAAGTTGCTCTATTTTCATAGTTACGGAGTTTAATTGTGGTGATTATCCGTATGTTTGCCGGTATTCTTTGTTCCAAAGTCCTCGCGGTTGTTAAAATCCGATATTAGATTATCGCGACCAGGTGTGAGGATAGTGAAAATCCCTTCACACTCAAGCCTGTAAGCCTGTGTCCTTCCTTCAATTGTGAAACTTATTTCAACTCTTGGTAAGTACCTACTAGGATTCCAGAAATTGTCCGACTACCTAGAACAATTTATGCGAATATTTTTATCGCAGTTAATAATTCATGAGAATACGGGCTTATTTCTTTCTCATTAAACATTGTCATCTGTAAGTCATATGAAAGTTCTTGGTAGCCTCAGAGGTCATTTTTTAAAATTTGGAACCTTCACTTCCAGCAGAGAAAGATTTATTTTAATAAATTGAATTTGAACCATTCCACCTGAATGCAACGAACAATTTTGATTTAAAAAATGCCCACGGGAAACGTGACTTCAAATGGTCAAATGTGAAGCATATGAACTGCCAATTACTAACACTTTCCGGCAAGCGTGCGCGTTTCTGATAAATTCTAGTATGAATGCTGCATTCCTGGTGTGGAATCAACCCATGCCACACATCCTTGTGGTAACTTGAAAGGTACCTCATAGATTTATGTCTTTTTTATGCGACACAAAATCATTTTTAATCACCAAAGTATAAAGTAAAAAAGCCCTAAATGTTTTCTCAATGGGTGACTTTCAGATTTTTTTCTCATCGCTATATAATTATGTGTTAGTGTAACTGACCTCTTAGATAAACTCGGATGGGAATCTCTGTCAGACCGTAGATTGAAAAATAGACTCAACCTTTTAGATAAATTCAAGAGCAGTGTCTTTTCTAACGAAGTTAGCCATATCTTACGAACGCCAACATACTACGGAAGATCAGATCATATAAATAAAACAAGGGAGATAGAGTGTAGAACAGACAGATTCAGAATGTCTTCTTTTCCGCGATCAATAAGAGATTATAACGGCTGCGATAGAACTCATAAATAGATTAGATGAGTTGTAGTGTAGCTTACTAACGTATTTAAAACTGAATGCGTGTTTCTTAATTTTATTATTGTTTCTAACAGCATATGGTAGTATAATCTACATCTACATATTACCCTGCGAGCCACCTCTACGGTGTTTGGCAGGGGGTGAAAAATCACCAACATGCAGCATGCAAGAGGACCGCCACATGCACACCACATGGTCATAGAAATATTGCGCACACTAGAAAAATATACATGCTTATTCATAAAAAATTGCCAATGGTTAGTAATTCCTAGTGCAAATACATGCAAGGTTATAACTATGAAAAAACATGCAATGAGTGATCCTAGCGAGCGATGCCATTAATCTAATCAAATTGAGACAACGTTGCTATCCTTAATAATACGAGGGAAGAATGACATTATAAATCTCTCTGTTTTGCAGTCTATTTCTTTTATTTTATTCTCATGATCGCGTCTACTATAGTACGATGGTAAGCGAAGGATATGATTCACGTCGCCTGAGAAAATGATAATGTGTTAGCATGAGTGACGTTTTTTGGACTGTGTGGTGTGCATGTGGGAGTCTAATGCTGCATGCTGGTGATTGATCTCCCCCTGTCAAATACCCTAGAGGTGGCTCGCAGGGTATTATGTAGATGTAATTCAGAAGTAAAAGTTCTTGTTTACGTGGGCACATTGAAAGGCAACGTCACCCTCCACTGCATGAAACGTCGCCAACGTGAAGGCTTTGCCTTCTTTCGTTTTTTTCTTTTTACCGAACCATCCGGGTTGAATTATCTCCCTGTTCCAGAGGAGAGGAATCGTGAATCACTCCGAAAGGACAGGAGGGAAAGAGATGTGTCGGGAAAGACGGACGCGTTGGGCGCACGCGAACACTTCTTCTTTTTCGGGTCTCTTGGGGAGGAGAGACTGGTGGGAGCCAAGAGATTAGAACGTGAGGACGACAACCCGACGTCACCTTTGCGGTCACTACGCTCCATCTCATATTAATAGTATCTGGATGACATCTTTCCGAAGTCCATCGACTCATGTCTATATTTGACTGAAATGTTTCTCGCCGCGAATCGTTATTTTTTTTTCTTCCAACCAAATCACTTATATTTCACGTGCCCTACGACATATTTCCATCTAGCTATCTCCCTACTTTACTGATGAAATTCATTTCGATATATCATGTTTTACGTGGGTTAAATCCGGACCCGGATCATTCTTTGCTAAAATGATCCGTATGCAGATAAACGTAAAGTAAAACCAGAAAAATAAGCTTCTTCGGGTTTGCCGTGGTCACGAGCAAAATCTGCCTCTTCGCAGATGATGTAGTTGTATACAGAGAAGTTTACGACTATAGCGATAGATTAGCATTACAAAAGGATCTTGTTGCCGTAAATGACTGTTGCAGTACTTGGGAGTTAGAATTAAATCTTGAAAAGTGAGTGGTAATGAATTTTTTGGGACGAGGATATATCTTCACGAAGGAGATATACCACTAACGGGATTCCATTACCAAATACCGAATTCGTTAAATACTTGGGGGCCACCATTACCCGGGATCTTTCGAGGGGTAAGCACGTACGTGAAGTATGCAGGAAAGCTAACCGTAAACTTGGATTTGTAAAAAGAATTCTCGGTAAATCCCCAAAAAAGGTGAAAGAAATAAGCTATTTGACTCTAGTGAGGCCTCACTTGGAATATGCTGCTAGCGTGTGGGACCCTTACGAGGTAGGACTAATAGCTGGAATCAATCGAGTAAAGCGCAGGGCGGCCAGATTTGTGATGAGTTGTTACGAAAAAAGTGCAGCGTTTCTAGTATGTTACACGAGTTAGGATGGGAATCTTTACAGGAGCGTAGATCGAAGTATATGCTTAACTTACTTAGGAAACTCGAAGAAGATATTTTCTCAGACGACGTGAATTATATCCTTCGTTAACCATCGCACTATAGTAGACGCGATCATGAGAATTAAAGAAAAGAAAAAGAATGCAAAACAGAGAAATTTAAAAAGTCATTCTTCCCTCGTACTATAAAGGATAGCAACATTGTCTCAATTGATAGGATTAACGGCATCGCTCGCTGGATAACTCAATGTAGATTGCATGTTTTTTTTTTATAGTTATAACCTTGCATGTATTTGCTCTAGGAATTACTAACCATTAGCAAATTTTTTAAATGAATAAGCATGTATATTTTTCTAGTGTGCGTGATATTTCTATGGCCTTGTGGTGTGCATGTGGCGGTCCTCTTGCATGCTGCATGTTGGTGATTTTTCACCCCCTGCCAAACACCCTAGAGGTGGCTCGCAGGGTAGTATGCAGATGTAGATGTATCACTCAGGTTTTATCTCGACGTTTCGTACCATCGCATACCTACTATTGTTATTCGGCAGTAATTGATTAAACCTGCCATTTCTCGGGATATTTTTCACGAATTAGTAATTTGTAATTTTGGGTCCCAGTACGTACCTTTGACTTTGATAGATATTACGCATGATTTTTATAGAGCATATGTTAGGCCAGTAGTAAAGTATTGAATAACAAGAAGATTCATTGGGGATAGGTGATAAGAATAACTCATTTTGACACGTTTTTAAAATCATGGTCCGCGAAAGTCACAATAAAGTATTATTGTTGAAATTTGGATCCGTTTGGTCCAGGGGCGCAGCTAGGAATTAAGCGTGGGAGGGTTAAGGTGCAACTAATACCGGGGTGTGTGTGGGTATGGAATACCCACCAGGACATGCGGTAGGTACGAGATAAGTAATTTGCGGAATTTTGAGATAAATGGTTCAAAATGTTGAGTTTTACGGCTTTCTGAGGGATATTTAATTAAACCTTACACTTTTCTATTAGTAATATCAATCAAATTAAGAATAATGGATTAAACTGAAAGTTATCTCTGAGCTCTGGGGGGGGGGGTTATCCCTCAAACCCCCCCCCCCTCGCTGCGCCGCTGATTTGGTCGACTTAATGGGACACATTCTTTTCGGGTGCCCATTTCGAGACTTCATGGAGTTCGTCACCCACCCTTCGCGTCGTGTCCTCCACCTCGGAATTTCTTCGCCTCTCGTATAAAGTTGGCATGGATGTCCCTCCTTTAACGGGCCGGTGGGGTTGGAAATGACCTCAGAGAGAGGGCCCACTCCCCCTCTCTCCTCCCAGCCCACTCGCTCTCCCGCCTGATAAAACGGACGCTAATGACGCTCAAAGTGTTTCCACTTCCTTCTAATTCCTGCGCGAGGCGATTCTAATAAAAGTTGCCCTCCCCTCACCATCTCGCTTTGTTTATTTCTTTTTTTTTTGCTGACTTCCATCCGTTCCGTCCCATTTTACCGTTACATCAATCATACGCATTTTTTTGTCCACCCTCTCTCCCTTTGCTAGTCGCGTCCTTCCTCCAGGGCTCGCCGCCACCATCTACATTGTCTACATCTACAGTGTCTTTTCCAACGAAGTTAACCATATCTTACGGACGCCAACATACTACGGAAGATCAGATCATATAAATAAAATAAGAGAGATAGACCGTAGAACAGACAGATTCCGAATGTCATTTTTTCCACGATCAATAAGAGATTATGACGGCAGCGTTAGAACTCACAAATAGATAAGATGACTTTTAGTGTAGCCTACTAACTTATGCACACCTTAATTGATGCTTTTGAATTTTATTATTATTTATAACAGTATATGGTAGTATAATTTGTTAGTATGCGTGACGTTTTTCGGACCGTGTGGTGTGCATGTTGGAGTCCAATTGGATGCTGCATGCTGGTGATTCATCACCCCCTGCCAAACACCCTAGAGGTATTATTTAGATGTACGTAGATGTAGAATAATAGAAATTATGGCGTCACTCGCTAGGACGCGTTACATCTCTTATTTTTCTCATCTTTCTAATCATGCATGGGTTTTCTTTAGGGATTATGGAAGGAGCTGTTGGGAAGTTTCGCCTTTTCATGAATGTGCACGTATATTTTTTATTATGCGTAATATATTGTGACGCATACATAATATGCATGGTGTGCATGTGGGAGTCCTATTACATGCTGCGTGCTGGTGATTGATCACCCCCTACCAAACACCCTAGAGGTGGATCGCGGGGTATTATGTAGATTTAGTTATATATTGCTAGTTAGTATTTACAATGTAGGCTTCAAAATTCACTAACTCTTGCTTTACTTTGTGGTATTCCATTATAAGTTTTTCAGGATATACACAATTACTTATGCCATTTATATTTTTATATCAGAGCGCGACCCGGGTTTCAATGAATTATCATCATCTTCAGGCGCAAATTATGATTTGTTTATATAAAAAGACAAATCATAATTTAAAAAAATCATAATTTGCGCCTGAAGATGATGATAATTCATTGAAACCCGGGTCGCGCTCTGATATAAAAAATAAGTGGTATAAGTAATTGTGTATATCCAGGAAAACGTATCTACATCTACATAATACCCTGCGAGCCACCTCTAGGGTGTTTGGCGGGGGGTGATCAATCACCAGCATGCAGCATGCAATTGGACTCCCACATGCACACCAAACGGTTGAAAAAAACGTCACGTATACAAACAAATTATACTACCAAATGCTGTTAGAAATAATAATAAAATTAAGAAACATGCATTAAGTTTTACATAGGTTAGTAGGCTTCCTCCGCCCGCCTCATGGTAAAGCGCCATAAGAGAATCCCTCTGTCGTTCAATTGCCCCCCTCAGTCACTTTACACTCACGTACGTTCGCACTCTCTCGCGTCCTTCCCGCTTCACCGTCACCTTCCTCCTTATCTGCACATTGGAGATGGGCCAAGGTCGCGACATACCTTTGCGAACGTCCTTCCCCTGGCAAATGCACCCCACCCGAAAAATAAAACACGCGATTCCTGCGTCATCGCTTCCCGGTCAACAGTCCCCGTTGGGTTTTGCCCACCTCTTACTACATTACAAGAACACTGGACGTGGTTATAATGAGGAAGCAGAGGAGAGAAGCAAGATTTGTCAAAAATTGCTACGGTAAACACAATAGTGTAATTGAATGAATTAGGAATTTAGAATGGGTGAGTCTGACCTATAGATGGTAAAAATTGTGATTAAATATTTTGTAATTAATAGGTGCGGGCGTAACTTGGTGGAAATCCAGAACCTTAGGTATAGAAGGAATCTGTAATTCTGTGATAAGATTTTCCTGTAATTCTTCACCTTGACAATGTTACGCTGTAACGAAACCATGGTCGGTCTTAATAAATTACCATGTGGAAATAGCAAAGTTATTATTCCAACTTATTATGGTCGAAATTGGTATAAAATTATATTGGTAGAAAATGTCATGGGCCTAATTATTATGGTAGAAACGATCACAAGGATTGGATAAGAGAAATAGACTTCAGAACCGATAGATTTACGATGTCGTGGGACGTGCCCCAGCTCGTGAAAAGAAATCCTGAGAAACGGCAGGTTCAAACAATTCAAAAACCATCTAGAAGACTGCATGAAAATGCTTTTAAATTTCGAAACCAGTCGGAAGCTGTGCTGTTATAGCAGCCAAACATAATAATTACAGCTGTTTTACCGAGGTTATTGCTTCTTCGTATAATTATTTTTTATGTTTGGGGCATAACATTTTTAAAATGCCTTATTTCCTGCATTGCTGAATTTTTATCCATGCTTCGCTTTTACTATTCCCCAACACCTACGTGTTAATATTATTTATGTTTTAGACTTTTTTGCATAAAAATGACAGAATAGTAAACAGAATAACTGCTATACTTTTCGGAATTAAAAATCGATATCACTTACCGTAAAATTTCATAAAATATAGATACCTTCTTTCCAATGACTTTTGCAATCAACTCAGGTTAAGGTAAATATTTAATTCGTAAAAATCGTTTATCGTGAACAGTTATGAATATTTTGTTTTTTTTTTCGTAGCGCAAACTAGTGGATTTTCTTTGATTAAGCTATTTCTGCTCTTATCCTTTGAAGAGGAAACTAGGCGAAAAGAAATTTTAATCTGCAGTGTGGGAAATTCTACAAGTCACTTCATAAATGGAGGAGAAGAAATATCTCGACGATTACGTCTGACTAGTTGTCTTTCCTGGTATTTCAACCTATATCTACGAGTTAATCCGATTAGTTATGCACGTTTTCAATGTGCCTCTAAGTTGTTTTGAGCTTACAGAAGTGCTCGATCCCACTCCAAAACTCGGAAAAGCGTCGCTTATATAACCAGCGTGAACTCCTGCCAAAGCAACTTGTTCGTAAAACATAGGATAGACGGCCAGCCCTGACTGTTGCCTCTCGTTGAGTGCTAGTCTGCCTTAAATGGAATGCATTCGTTACGCATAAGGCATTAAGGATCAGTGATTAGTGCCCCATAACACTGGACATATTCAAAATATCCTCATGGAAAGCAAAATCTGTCTGCAGGCATTTGTCAGTGGAAGGGTTTCCCGTATTGTTTTTCAAAGCAATAAATGTGTTGAGAGTATCTGTTGTGGCTCATAAAATCGAGAATTAGATCCACGATAGACTCAGTGAAGAATGCCGTGTGCAATTTCCACAGACCGGAATTGCATAGTACCGTTAGTTTCTGTTTCCTGCACGTTGGATGTTTTACCTGTTTGTGGCAGCTTTCCATTTCCCATCGGGAAATTTTGTTATCCTATCTCCTTGCAGGCATAAATAATAAAATCGAGTTAATATCAGAGTATGTGGTAAAATTTTAAGCCAGCATGTTCGGTGCATGACTGAATAATAAGAAATAAATTTCCTTTGACTTTTTTTGTCATAAAACAGTAAAAAGATAATGTGTACATGTATTTCGAACTGCCAAAAATGTGAATCACGTTTTTGTTGTTATTTTGTGAGTCAATGCGTACGCGTTGAAGGCGTACTAAGCAATGATTTAGGTTTTTTTATGTGAGGAGAAACAAATTTACATCTCACCTGTAATATATATCATTCGAAGAAGCACAATGGATAGCTCTGAATTGCTGCGTACCTGCAAGTAATAGAAAGATTCAATTAGTGGTCATTAAGGATCACTGAAGGTCTTTAGGAAATAAAAGATGGAACGAATTACATCTGGGTGGTGAAAAACAGGAAATCAATAAAGTATTTAAAATTCCCGATATTAAAATTGAAAATAGTGTAGTCTATGTTTGATTCTCTTCCCCTATCTAGTATCAAATTACGTTTACACAAAATTTCGTGAATTGTGCTCTCCATACGATAATATTTTGATTAATTTTATTATAATCATTCAGGCTCACTCCTGTGAACTGAATAACGCCATGGATACGCTGAATAGTGGAAGATTAATTATGCTGTCGTTATTTTGATTCAAAATCAATTTTGGTGCCATAAACTAGGGTCATTGGCAAGAGGTTCCCGTAAACGTTAAGTTATTTCACTATCGCGTCGCAAGCGTTGCTTTCCCGATTCTTCCGATAATCTCGCCACGCTTCTGGTCGTAAGGCATGTAATTAACTCAAAAAATATTCTTTGTTGATTATTCCCTTTTGCGAAAAAACTGAAAGCTGCGGTTCAGTGACTTCGATTTACGGCCGAGCTGCGTTTTCCCCCGCGAGAGACGCGGCAGTCCGTCGGTATTTTCCGATGCTTCCCCCGACACGTAAACTCCGCCTCCTCCGATCCACTCCAACGTTGAAATTCTTCTCCATTATTAAATCCTCATTACTTTCCTTGCAAGACGGAGGCCATCACTCACCAGGCCTGGTAAGTTCACTCTTGGTGCACGCAGTCTTGCGAGTATGTTGGCGGTTTTATGGAAACATTAACTCTTTGCTTATTCCACTCTGGGGGAAAGTTTATCCTGAAGAATTCTGACGGCATAATGGCTAAATGCTAAAGGTTTTTAGTGATATTCTACTAAAATTTTAATGGCCGATCGGTGTGTGGTATTTGATGGGGGATTATAGTTTGTGGATTCATAGGCAGGGATTCATAGGCAGATAGGTTTGTTGCGAATTCTTGGAAAATTATCGCAACAGGGTTTTTCACCATTCCAGGGGAATATTTTCATCCATTGGGCTCCCTAAAGTTCCTAAATGCTTGTTTAAAAGCTATAATCCTTAGCCTTCCTTCATAATTTCGATAAATATCGCACGAAAGAAAAATTAAAGTATTTCTCACGGTCACCGCCGGAAAGAATCCACTGGGCTTAGATATCAAGAGGATATTGGCAGGGTGATGATCGTGACTGAAATAATCTATGAAAGAGTCATGGACCTGTTACTACCGAAGAGTCGTGTTCTCTGAGTATACAGGCAGGACAATGACAGATGGGCTGAACCAATTGGGCATGGGGAAATGATAAGCGGGCCGATGACAAGGCTGCAACGGAGCGCAATCGGTGGTTGAAAGAAAACAAAACGTGCTTGACATGCGTGTGAGTGGCTACCCTGACTTTCTCTGTTGAACCATCAATTCCAATGGGTGGGAAAATTAAATTCCCGTGGAACGGAAGGAGAAATTCGACAACCATCAGGCAAGTTTATCTCGGGTATTGTGAAAAAATTGATAAGTTTTTATTGCACCTTTGATTTCAGAGTGATGTTCCCTGTATAGATATTGTTCTTCACGTCAAAACTTGAAGAGCAAGCTGCTGGTGAGGGATCACTGTCTTTATTTAGAGGAATGCTATTTGCTTAGTGTTCTCAGGTTCCTCACTGTCGAGTGATAGGTTTGGAATTTCAATGAGTTTGTACCTTCGCATCCCGGTGAAACATAGGATTCATCGCAAACTATCTTAGTAGATTATTTGATATGTTTTACGAAAGAGAAGCCAAAATCTGACAAGGATGGTGCCATTCGTTTCAATTTAGCTTACTCAGACAGCGTTTATATCACCTTCCTCAACATGTCACCTTTTCGTGACTAACCTACTCCTAAACTCTATTATTTAAATACGTCAACAGTCGGTAGACATAGCGTAAAATGTTTCCTAGGACGTATTGAAGCTAATAATTAAGCTGTTCCCATTAATGTTTACATGATTGATCCATTCTAATAGCCAAATGAGGACATTTTAATGCAGATAACTCCATAAAACTAGCATATTTAGGCTTAAAAAAATATTCATAGTTAATCTTTTACCTCCCTTAGATTTAAATTTCGTGGATCTCATGAATTTGTTTTTATATTCACACTACTGTGGCAAAATAGTTATGGCTAAATAGTTGAAAGATGTTAGCCATTCTAAAGCATTTACGTTGCGCTTAAACACTCCTAGAAACTGGCAGACTACGCTCACGTTCCATTTTTATCTTCGATGTTAATTTATAGATAGGGAATTAGTCGTGTGAATCCCTGGGGAAACATGATATGGTGTACCATATTGCGAATTTTCTGAACTATAGATTGATCAACCTTCGTGACGATCCGCTGCGTGAGTAAGATTTGAGCGTTTGATTTTTTTCTTCGCCAAATTATACCGTTTCCAATATTTTGGCGACGTCATTATTTATTTATGCGATTGCCACATGCTCATTAAATTTAAAATTATCCTTCCCAAATCAAATTCAAGGACCAAATTAGTTGGCGTATTTCAAAGAAATCGAGTGAAATTCCGCGGCCGATTTTTTTAATGGTGATTAGCTTTCAAGACCTAAATTTCAAGCTTGGATGAGCGACTTGCCTTTGCGTGACTGAGCTCGGAAGCGGTGAAAAGTCTGAGCGACGCGTGCGCCGTGGAATGTGCCAAAGTGAGCCCACCGCTGTGTTTTCCCTTGTAAATATATCTCTTTCATAACGAATATTAAATGATTTCCGGGGTTGAAACTGCAGATTACGAGTGCACGTCTGAAAAGAAGTTGCCAATGTCTCTAGTGAAAATACGGAAGGTGCAGCTGATGTGTAATGTGTCTACGATCAAAGCTTCTTTTCAAGCGCACGAATAGAGTCATTTAATCGCTCCTGTATTCGTATCTAAGTTGATCAAAGCTCGCGAATATCTACTGTTCCTTTGACTGAGTGGAAAGTTATATTTGATTGACAGGAAGTGTTGCCCAAAGGGTCCTTTTCATTTTGGTTCAAATTGATTTTTTATCTGACAAAAAGGATTGCACTCTCACTTTAATTTGATCTTTGGTTTGACGGCTCTGTTACCTTGTCAGTTGTTCGCTATTTATAATTTTATAAACCTCCACATATTTTACGGTAAGTAGTACTTCCTTGCTACGTTTTAAATACTTATTTTTATTCAACTGTATCTCATTATGGCCATTCCGAAGTTAGAAGTTTGAGTAAGGTGCGAGGACTCCTTGAGAGGACTGCCGTATCGCGAAACTAATGTGGTATGAAATGTGTTTGTTTCTTATAAAAAATATTAAATTTTATCTAATCGTCCATGTCAACGAACCTTTATACAAATACCGAGTTGTGAATGGCTCTAGAAAGGATATGCTTAACTTTTATGATAAGGTCCAAGCGCTGTTAGTATTTGACATTAGCAATTTGCGTATGCGGAAAACGATCCACAAGTACCACAGTTGTCGGAAGAAAACTAATGTGCCTATGTCATATTTCCATAAGGAAGGGGTGAGCTGAGGGAAGGAGACGATATTTTTATGGTGTAAATTGAATTATAATATTATAATTACTATAGCATTTGCATTGCACGAGGGTTATACCAAAAGTATAGTTTCCATATTTTTTACAAATAGAAAACTTTGTTAATTGTTAATAATTTTATCATCGTTGAAAAGATTACACTTTTATCTATTTTTAAAAGTTGTCTGTACTCTTTTAAAGACAGTTTTGGAGACGGTGTTCAAGCTTTTCAATCCCTAAGTTAAAGAAGTCTCCCGCCAACCCGTTGAGGAAGCGTGTGATCTCTGCTCAGATTTCATCGTCTCTCTTGATGCGTTTGCCACGTAAATGTTTTACGTCGGGGTTGTAATGAACACCAACGTTTTATCTCCCGTAATGATGGAGTCCAATGAATTATCCACGTATTTTTCTTTAGGAATTTCTCTTGATAAATTCCTAAAGGCGTAATTTCACGTCGTTAACTCGGATGATTGAAATTACTTCTGTATGTTTTGAAAGTAGGGACCAATGTATGAAATCGCGGTTGAAATGCGATGCATTCATGATAAAATATAGACAAAAAATGGTAATTTACACATTTTGGTTATAAATTATATTTATTATTATTAAGCAATTATACATTAAAGTGTGGAAAAAAGCAATTGTTTTTACATTTTATCATGTAGGGACAAAGTTTATTGCTGTGTAAGTCAAGTTATTTTGTTCACATTTACATTCATTGTATCACGTCACTCTTACTTCAGTTGAGGTTGATTGCTTTTTCGCTAATGGGTAATGCATCCCCAACCTTAATGGCGAGTCTCCCATTGTGGAAGGCTATATGCTCTGCGAATGGAAGTTAAAATATCGAGCGCTTTTCATCGGGAACTTATAGTGCGGCGAATCCGTTTAAAGATAAAGGGATTTCCCGGTGGCACGAAACAATAGATCACCCGCGCCGTGTGGTCTTACAAAAAGTCTTTTGGTTTGAAGTCCTCATTGGGCCACTTATCTGTCTTCCAGCACGAAACTCGTTCTTCTCCGAGACAATAGTCGGTCGCCAAGACGTGCCTACGTGGACGAGCCTCATATTCTCACGAGATGACAATCGCCGCCTTAATCTCGGAGCTGGAGGAAAATTTTTCGCATTCCTCCGCGTTGAAACCGTGGGCCGCGGGAGCATCGAGGGTTGGGGGCGTTGAGGGGAGCAAGGCGTGTTGTTCTGGTCCGCACAACCTTTGAAATTCGAGTGTTTTCCTACTCCCGTTGCGAGATTTTTTCGCCGGTGACGCATTCAGACTTTCATGAGTATTTCTGCATCACCAGGTTCATCAAATTTCCCTCACGCGAGACCTAAAAAAAGAATGGTTTTGGATATAGATACAATGCAGTTGCGAGCAGGAAGATTTGTTGGAAGTTCCTTCGATAAACATGGTAGTGTAACTGAATGAATTGGAAATGCCGAATGGTAAAGTCTAACCAATCGAAGAGAAAAAACTTAACGAAATCTTGTACGGAAATTTTCTAGTAGAATTAATTTTAACTGATGCTCAATATATTTTGATAGAGCCTAATTATTATGGTTGAAACGGTCACATGGGTAACACTTGGGAAATTGGCTGCAGAACTGGTAAATTTAAGATGTCGTCTTTTTCGTGATGTCGGTGTATATTTTGTGTAAAATATAGTTTTCCTTTTTAAAATTTACTTGAAATCGTTGATGAGGCAAAGTTAGGACTAAATTAAGTCACTGTCTTTGACATGAAGACCAAGCGGCTTGAGACCTATGACGTCTTTCCTACAGGGCAGTAAAATAGGCTAGTTGTAAATGTATCATTACTCCAATGTGGGAGGTATGTATGCAAAAATTTCTCCCTTGTATGGGAACCAGGAAAGGTGCCCATTTTGGGAAGCTAGTGCCTCAAATCTCCTGACAACCAGTGTAATGTGCCGCTACATTGTTTCGTAAAACGTCCACAGGCGTACATTTGTCAAAAATTATTTAAGTTTGTTAAGAATTGCTATCGCCACGCTAAACTTATTCTGAAATATTTATAGAGATGGTTCATGATACCTCCAATTTTAGTCATTTCCATAGTCTATGCTAATGCTTAAAATGTGATAAAAGCTTGCTATTAATGCTTTACGAGAATATTTTGTCCGTTTGTACGATATATATATCCAAGAATTAATCGCTGATATACTCTCCTATGGAAACTGAGAGCGGTGATAAACCACACCTGACTATAAATCCGCACTTAACCCCTGAGTTCTCGCCGCTAGAGGTCAGAATCTACATTTTTATGTGCACGGGAAGCGAAAAATGCATGCGTCGACTGCAGTGAATAGCCGGAATATCAAGAGGGCAGCGTGCAGATAGCGCATTCTCTCCTCTGAATCTGTCTTCCATTAACTTTAGTCTGATCTCTGATAGTTTAACAAGGAAATATAGTTACTTGATGAAGGATGTCACCTGTGTTCGGTATTGGCACAAAAAGTGAGATACATTTTTCGGCGAGAGATACGTAGTTAGCTTTCTCTTGTCATGCATGCACGAGTAAACCCACGTTTTTTCGGTATTCGGACTTCCTTCATAATTGAAACTTTTACATTAAGAAATTCAATTTCATTCGCGTTAATTAATGTTAAAGCTGATTCAGATATGACCGAATCGGTACAATGATTTGAGTTACATTTCTAATCTCAGATTACGTAGTTCTAATTGCAACCGTAAAGGTAAATACTTAAAGTTAAAGTTATGTACTTATACCATACATGGAAAATGTGTCTGAGAAAATTTCTCCTTTTCCTCTCTAAAGCGTGAAACTTAAATTTTTTGCGTATTTATCCGTGGTCTTAAAAAATCGAAGGTTGGCTAGCATTTCACTGAATTTTTATATCAGCTAATTCTTTAATACCAAGATTTTTTCAAGCAGAATAAAAATTTTGTGCTTACACATCAGGAAAAGTAATTTTCTGGAATAGTGAGAACTCATTAAGACTCTGCTTTCCTCTTTATTTTTTAGCACCTCGAAGGAAATCAATCTAATGCCCGATTCGATTTTTTGATCGTATAATTTACATGGGAAAAGTGATCCCGAGAAAGTGATGGAATAATAAACGCAGAGAAAATTCGACTTGCAGCTTGAAGCATGTTCGACGAAATAAAAATCCTTGTTTCGTCCAGACGCCCGTGGCTGGCGTTGCGTGTCATTTATGCGTGCGGAATTTACGTCCGTGGCGTCGTGGACTCGCTGAAGGCGTATGGCGTTCTTCAAATGTTTTTCACCGTGTGCGCGCGCTACGGACGCATTGATGCGCATCGCTGCGTTTTTCGGAGCCGTGGCGCGTCCGTTTTCATCCGCAGCCCACGGCACTCTCATATGTGTATATTCCTTGCTCTTCCGCTTTCGGATTCAACCTGTGTATGGAGCTCAACCCCACCTTAGAAGACTTTAGCCAAATAATTTTGGAATTGCCTTGCACCGAATAATGCATGCCTACTTTTACTTTTGAGTTTGCAAAAAGAATTTCTGTTTTTGGAATTTTTATAAACTCTTATTTCCAGCTGCTTTTAAATGCCACAGACGCGTTCCCTCGGAGTAGAAATGGTTCTTTTGCTCGTAGCACTCCGTAGTAACTAGCTGACAGATAATTTTTGTTTGTTTGCAAGCTCATAATTTATAATTCATATTATAATCGCAATACGAGGGAAGAGTAGGTGGAACAGATGGAGATTAGAAAGCCGAGAAAGGAATGGACGAAGAGTGCGGCTGAGAAAGGAGTGTGGCTGGAGAGATTGATTATCGTAAGAAGGCTACACGAAAAACAGCAAGGGAGGGAAATATGTTTGTTAAGTGAGGTAGAAGGTTGAAGAGAACTGGGTACATGAGTAGAAACAAGAGTTAAAGGCTTATTACATAGTTTTTGAAAGAATTATTAGGCCGGAGGGCGAAGGGGTATGAAGAGAAATTATATTGAATCGCTTCATATTAGCCTACCTGAATGATAAGCTGCAGAAATTATTTGTGGAAGTTGATTAAGGCTTTCTCGGGTATCCACCAGGGTTATTGGCCTCATTTCCTCCTACGTTTCGACGACTTGCTTCACTGTTTCCGTAATCTCTAACTCTATCTACGTTAATTTTGAGAAAAATTAGTATGGTCTCTTGCCGTTACTAAGTTTTGGTCGCAATTGAAAGTTTTTTTGGAATTAAATTGAATTAAAAATTAAAAATTAAAGAAAGAAAATTGGAATTAAAACTATCCTTGCTACTTTGTTCTTCGCCTAAATGCATGACAAATTACTGCATGGAGTCCATAAAATCAGGAGGTAGTGACTGCTGTGAATTGAAGAAGTCTTTAATGAGAATAATGCACAAATGATCCATGTTAACCTTAGAGGCCAGAATACTTTGATGATGTTATAAGCCATTTCTCGGTGGACAAGTACCCTTTAAACCGGGAGTTTACTCGAACTGTTTTCATACAAGAAGTTCATCAGGAAATCGTGAAAAAATTCAATACTCTGAACTCTCATTTTTGGACTTCACTCCGCGTATTGGGGGATTCTTAGCCCCGTTGCGCTGCGGTCCACAACCCTTTGACTCTTCGTGCACGCAGCACGTCCCTCTCCCAGCCAGCCGCAAAGCGCCTCGCCGCGTGTGTGCATAATGCAGGTCGGATGCTCGCCCGCCTCAATGGCAACCGCACGCTTCTCTATCTTTGATTTAGCACCCACGCCACCATTCATTGCGGGAAGAGCAGCAGAAGCAGAGGGAGTGAGGGGGAGAAGTGTACCTAGTAGATGCTGGCCCGCAGATAGAACGAGAGAGAGAGAGAGGCAGGAATATGGCTAGACTGGGGATCAGGGAAGCAAGCCCGTGATTTATGTGGCTTAAAGAGGTTTTATTTTCCTTCCCGAGATCTCTTCGTTTTCTTCTGTTTTTCTATGAAGACCCCAACGCACGAATGTAAGTAGCTCCTCCAACTCATTACGTGAGCCATTTGCTTCGATTCTGATCTGAGAGGAGGTAGGGGGAGGAGGTTTTTAACCCCCTCCCCTCTTCCCTGTCAAAGCGAAAACAAAAGCCTTTCCATATGCTAAGCGGAGCATTCTTTTTCACTCTAACTCTATAATGTCATGCCGCTGGGAGGGAAAATTGATGCGGGGTCTCTCATTGATCTTTGCTGCTGATCATGATCTACCGATATTTTCCATCGCGGTAGAGAATGGAAAATAAAAATATTTAAATTTGTGACTGAAGGGGTATGACGTTGTCAAGATCGATGGTGACTTTCAGATCGTATCGAAGTTGCTACTGATTTAGCGGACATATTTCGAATACCTCAGAATCACGGCACGATTTAAAGATCGTAGGTGTATGAGAATCGACTCTTGAAAATTTTTGCGTATTGCTGGCAAACTCAATCAATCGGAGTAGCTAAATCCATGTTTTTGAAAGCAGCGGCAATATTTTAAGGCAGCGACCTTCAGATTTAACCAATACGATATGTAAATACGCAGTTTCAACAAAAATAGTTAATAAATGGTATGAAATATATTTTAATGTTCAGATGTATAGATTTAAGTTATAAAATATAGCTTTAACCTTAATAGTATGAAAATGTTTTCCCAACCAATTACAAGAAAATAAAATTTTGAAATTACTGGTGCAATAGACGTAAAAGCTATGCTTAACAGAAAAATTTAATTTGGTGAAACTTTCTAAAATTAGGTTCGCCACTTAAGCGTAAATTAAGAAATGCTCTGTAGTCAAATTAATCAAGTCTCTCTCAAGGAAGAGAGAGATCATAATGCTTTATTTTCTCTTGAAAGAGATATCGAGGAAGTCATAGAATTTAGCAAATATTTTCTTTCTGTCCATGAATATTAATGACCCAAGTCCCTTGAAAGATTGCCCAACAAACTTCCATGCTTCACTGGTCTTGTAGAGATGATAGATATGGATCAATTTCTGAATTATATCGTATATCTTTATTGAGGTAAGCTTGGCTGTTGCTAATTTTAAAAGCACGATTTTCAAAATGCATTTCCTATCTTTAATCGTGTTTAGACATATTTGTCCTTTATCTTCGAAATATCTAGCTTCCCTGTGAATTAAGTGGAACTATCTTCTTTTCCAATGCAAAATGATTTGGCAAGAGGCAAGCTATAATGAATGCAATTATAATTGCTGTCCTTGAATTAGAATTCTTCATCCCGTTGTTACGAATTTTCGCCATTTAAATAGATGAAACAGTTTTACGTCGCCGGAGCTTAAGATACAAAATATATTGGCATGAGAATATCTTTTGCAAAATAAGAAGTGCACTTCATCATGGATTGCAATCGTAATAGGTGATCGATGGATTGGATTGGTGTGCTCTGAACGGTGCCACCAACATTATATTGTGTTGTATTTTATTGAAGTTGCTGTAAACGAATAACAGTAATGAGAGGTTTGGCAATGTTAAAGGATATATGATGTACACTGAAAAGTTTAAGCGAATATCGTTGGTTGAATTATATCAGATATTGCTTTCATGGGACGCCATAAAACGAAAAGTCGCTCTCTCAGTGTCATACCAGGATGTTGATTTTGTTACGCCTTACCTATGAACTGAAAAATTCAGGTGGAGGATCGTGTAAAACGGGCTTTAGCGTGGAAAATCTGAAGGTTATGCATGACAAATTAAATACATTCTTTTATTAGGTGATAGCTTTCTTTCCTACCACGAAATTTCACGCGAAGTTTTGACATGTTAGGAATACGTGAATAAGTGTGGAGGGGAAGCCACTTGTGACCCAAAGCGTTTCCGAAGTCTTGGCTGCACACTTGCTTCGTGGTTCCCCATTACGCCGTCCCGTCGACCATGTCGATGCCATGCATACAAATTTGCGAGCCATTAGCAACTCGGAAAAAAATGTGATAGCTGAGTTATTAACACCCCCGTTCCGTTATTACCTCACGAGCTTCTTTTTTTAAAGCTTTATTTACTATTCCATATACGTTAAGAGTGAAAATTTATTCCACACACACTTATTTTGATGTCAATCATTCATTATAAAACACGAGAAAAAGTTAATTCAGGCTGATTTTCCTCATTTAAGCCCCGCTTTTTACTGCTTTGACCAATGGTGGTGCTTGCAAGATTTTACTTCACAAAGGATGCAATTTTTATATTTCTGGTTATATATATTATTGGTTTTCAGTGAATAAATCTCATCGCTCAACGGTATGAGAGAATTTTTTGTAGTTATCTCATAAAATTTGCACGTGTTTCTCAGGGGTAGTAACTTGACGTTCATGCTCGATTTTTTCATGGTCTTTATTCAGGGCTCTGAATTTCGAGGAAATTACTTACATGATGCTACAATAATTCCCTGCATTAACATTCGCACCTTGTCTTGCTTGAAATAAAGTTGTTCATATTTTAGGACTGAGTGGCAGTCGTTGAATTATCATCGTCGCAGAATAATAATTTCATGTGCAATTTGTACGGTACAAATTTCACGGATGAGTATAAAAATGAGAATTTTTTGACGCGCGAGTGAAGGCTTGAAATTACATCCTCAGAAGATTTACTTAGATAACGGAAGGTGTAAGATACAGGAGATATTCATGGGTTTCCCTTTAAGGTTCCGGATTCCCCTGTTTCAAAACGTGAAGGCTGGAAGAAGAATCTCAGTTTAACTTTACTCCTCTGTAATTTACGGCCGCTTTTGTTTCTGGAAGAAGGGAGGTTGGGTGTTTTAACAGACCGTATCTCGGGTGGGCGCGTACTGAATCATATTACTTTTTCGCAGCTGTCTCCCTCCGCGCATCCTTTACCAGAAGGAATTCAGAGACTCCACTCATGCTCTCTGAACTGTAGTTGTATAAACAGTCAGTAAAATAAGGAGTGACTTGGCTTTTTCCTCTCAAAATCCACGAGTGGTTACTTTAGAGACAGGCATGGATGATAAAAGAATGATATTGCCACATAAAAGGGAGGATATCAAAATTAACGTATTGAGTGCTTCCGCGTGCATGCAAGATTCGACGAACGGTTCCGTGTCCTCAAGTCCGTCTTATACGGGGCACGGAATTAGGCAGGTTAGAACTGCATTAATTTCTAATTATGGCGTAGAGTTGTGCGAATGCACGAACGAAATTAGAACGGGCAATTTGGCCATCTATCGCCCACCTATTATTGCATATGTTCTTGCAATTCACCGCTTTACACGACGCAATTTTGACTGCCCTTTCGTACATACGATATTCATATTTACAGAAAATCGAAAAGAGGTGCAAGGATGATAGTTTTTGTGCTATATTATTTTTTCAAATATCGAACTTGGCATCCTATTATTTTAAGCATGTAATACGCATTTCTCATGCCTCGGAATAGCTGCGATCGTATATTGGTTAGTACTTTGCGTTGTGGCTGCAACAACCCGCGTTAGATTCCTGGTCATGGTAGTGTGTCAGCACTGGCACGGCATGAGGCTTTTTTTTGCCGGCCTTGGTGGCGGCGGGTTATATTCTCGCCTGCCAAACAAGATTTCGTGTTCTCAAGTCCCGCCTGCATAGGTTGCCTTTATCCAGGGCATGGGTTTCCGTTCAAGTGTAATTGTTACGTTTGCTGAAAAACCCGATTTAAAAGGCCAACATGTCCTGTATTGGGTGGTGTGGGAATGAATGAATTAGTAGATTTCAAGTGAGAATCATCACGTTTATAACTCCTCTACTCCTCCCTAAGGTAACAAATAACGTGATGCAATTAGTCGTCTAGGAAACGACAACCGCACACTGCATTTTATGCTAAGCGATCACTTCCGCCGATCGAAATGTCACCGCCAAGTCGTTGGGCCGTCAATAAAGGAAGTCGAAAGGTAAGGTAGGGAAAGTCGAATGAGATTCAACGACTGGGTGGCATTTGGTTGGATGCAGGCGGGTATAATGTTGGCAGAGAGGATAATGTACGAACTCCGCACTAAATGGTAGGGTACGAACAGGATTTTCTAGTGCATTTCCTTCTTTTCCCTCAAAACGCCCTTTTGCAATTTTCTATTTCTAGTTCTGAGCCATGATTTCGTGTCGTTATCCAGGTAAGAGAAATTACGGCTAATCGATTTTTCCAAAGGCGATGGATAGCACGTGTCTTCTTATCTTCAAAAGGCATCAGAATGGCAATATTTTCCTGTTGAATGTGAACAGAAGTACGAAAAATTGAGCTGAGAGTTAAAACGAAAATTTTCACTACATCCATTTATGTATAATACCTATTGGACGGTAGTTTATTTTTTGAAAACGGTACATCTTGATTTTGATCTTACACGGTAAGGAAAAAGAGGCAAATAATAAATAAATTTCTCTTCGTCAATTTTGAGGTAAAGAAAAGGACTAGAAGTTTTCTTTCGATACTTATGAATTAAATTTATTTTCTATTTCATGCATTTAATTTACATACGTATAATGGATTACTGATTCTGCTCCTCGGCATTCGTCATCAAAACTTTTATGTTAATTTCCCTATTTTTTCAATCGGGTACACATATACATACCACTTAATGATTTGTTGAGGTTGCAAAAAAGTTAACTTTTCCGGATTTTACTTTTCTTCCAGAATTATAAAATATAACACATTATTTCGAACTCTCACAACTAAGTATTTCTAAATGCACTGTCAAACTTTCTTTTATTGCCGGTAAGCATGATATATACGATATTTATTGGACGATCCCAGATCCGTTATAGAATTCGCTGGATAATTTGAGGGTAATTGTGATGTCTTATCTCTAAGGCTGAATATTGAGGTATCTATAGGTATATTAACAGATATTGAGTAAATGGGCCGTAAGGAATAAGAATTTAAACATAAATACGCATTTGTGGGTAAAATCTTCTCGGAATTATCACCAGGTTAATTCATCCATAACGTCCAACGTTTCAAGCTCCGACTCGAGGTTCATTCTCAAGGCTGAATGTTGTTCTTTTTGAACAATAAAACAACATTCAGCAGCCCTGAGGATGAGCCCCGAGTCGGGGATTGAAACGTTGGCTATTATGGATAAATTAACCCGGTGGGAATCCCGAAAAGAGTTTACCCACATTATTCGCCAGGAAAGCATCAAATCATATTTCATAAATACTCATTGTTGTCACTGAAACATCATCTTATACACCTACATTTCTCATTATTATCACATGTTGTCACTCATTATTATGCATTGTTGTCGCTGAAACATTTTCTTATACACATATATTTCTCATTATTATCACATGAGGTGGACTACAAAGTTGACGTAGGAAAACCGACATCGATGACTCATACCATTTATTCCGAAATTTTCTAATAAAAGTGTTCTTTGGCAATAAAAAATACATGGGATTTATTTGATTTTTGAGTGAACTGCCATTCACTTTTTGAGTTCAGCTGCACATCCTCCGACTCAATCGCTAAGAACCCTAAACACCGGTCAATTTATCTGATCCACTCACATTTCGAATCAGAAGGTTGTGGTTTGCACTGCGATCTCCTGGAAATGCCTCTCTTCAACGCGAAACATTTTTCCCTCCCCGCCCCTAATGCCCTTAAATATTTTACTCGCCCTCGGGCACACACTATTTTTCGCCCGCGCGATGCAAATTGAATTCCACCTCTGCACGCCCTCTTGCGAATCGAATGCTAAATTACGATCGCGGCACATCGCCGGGAATACCAATTTGAGTCTTCTTGTGATCGGTTTTGAGGGCATTTTTTGAACTCAAAGCTGAAAATATGTATAAAACCATCCGCTGGAGAAAGCAGAATTTTCGCTAAAATAGGAGCAGTAAATAAATGAGGTCAGTGACAATTAGCGAAAAACGAAATAGGCAAGATCGGTAAAAATTTTCCGCATGGATATTACGAGTTTCCATCCTTCCCCCTAAAGGCACTTAGACACTTAAGGCAGAGACTCTTCTGATGAGCCACATACGGCTTAGATGGAGTCAAAATGTAAAGGAAATTATGGTGTGCATTTCTTGGATGAAGCTCTTGCGGCTCATTGTAACTGTTGGTCATGTTTTTTGGGTACAGCCCGCATATTTTTTCAATTTTTGCCCGACGCTTCTCGGCCGGAAGAAAAAGTGTCCAGTAACGGACACGAAGCAAATACGCGGAGTACACCCAAAAAAACATCACCGACAGCATGGTCTGCTTTTATAAATTTTTTGTTGCTCTCAATGTTATAAAATTAATGGCATGTTGGCAAAATGAGCAAAAGTGAAATATTACTCTTCGTGTTATTTTATTACAAGTTACGTCGGCATATTTAAAAAACATTTTTGTTTTGTTTATGAGGAGGTGAGAAGCAAAGGCGTACAAGTGATTTTGTTTCAAAAAAGAGTTAGGTATAGGAATTGATAACAGAAATATACAAAACCGTGATGGCCTAGCGATACGAGTGATTCTCTGTTATGTGCTTAAATCGAGTGGAAAATCAAATGCACAACTAAATATCAAGTTTTACTCGTTTGTTTTTTTTACCTAATTTCTGTTCCTCTGTTTGGAAAAATAAATCACTTGGCTCACCAACCTTGGCTCTTCAACTCCTCATATATTAGAAATTTTGAGGCACCAAGCTATACGACTCTTATATCTTTTCTTAACCAGTGTCGGAACGGAATACCGGCCCCATGGTATTACTGTAGGAAATCACCAGATATAGCAGCGAATTATGAAGGACATGGTTGGGCAAGAAACATTTGGAAATGTTGCCTTGAATTCAAGATACCAGCATTGAATGTGTTGAGAGAGGCTTTGACTTCTCCACTCCCAATACTTCCAGGGAGGCTGATGCCCGCAAATCCGCCAGCAAGCAGTTTTCTGTGACACCTTTTCACCCTTCTGATTGCCTCCTCATGCGCCGGAGGAAAACTTGCCCTGAAACGGGAAAGTCCGGACCCCAAAGCCTCGATCGAGAGCGCCGAAGTGCTCTCCCTCCCCTACTCTTCCAGGCTGAGGTCACTGCTTATGAAGCTTTTTCTCGCAATCTTATTTCAAAGATTTGACCCAGAGGACCGCTTGCTTGTGCGTACGTCATCGGTGGGCTCCTTTAAATTCAAGTTTCGTCAGTGATTTTGGAAACACTATTAATTACATTTTGTTTGATCACCAGTTCATGAGGCAAGATCGAAACTGTAAGGCGTAATATTAAGGTAAGCGTTATTTTTTAAAACTTTGTTCAAATTAACCTTCAACATTGAAATTTTCGTATTTAAAATGGGAAATGGTTGCTATTCACTTCAATAATCACATGCAAAAAAAGAGCGTGTTAAATCTAACTAGTTATTTAGTGCATGCCAGGTGTAGATGACCGTAAACTTTGTGGTGTTTGAAATGTGGCTGTAACAGTAACGTAGCCAGGAATTTCGTTCGGGGCAAGGGGTCCAAAACCGGTGGGGAAATTTTTTGAAAAACAGAGTACTAAGTAATGGGTTTTTAACACTTTTCATAATCGAAAAAACTTCATTTGTTAAAGAAATACTTTGTAAATTCCTGATTTTTCAATATTTTGTTTCCATTTATGAAGGAAAATAATTGTGTATGTACATTTCATGGGGGGGGGGGTTCGGACCCCCTTCACCCCCCGTTGACTACGCCACAGGGCTGTAACCTTCATCTTCGAAATTAATTTAAGAACTTAGCCTGGGTTTGATAGAATTATATAGCCTTCATGAATATGACCATAAGCCCAGTTAATGCAATGATAGCCAAAACTAGGCGTCAAGCACTTCATTCTCAGTCTTTGCGTAGGGGTTTTTCTGTATCTATCTGGCCCATGACTGGAAATGAATGTTACAATCGCATTTTATCCCGTGTGGAACATAATTCACAGTGTCCGGCGATATCTGGTGGAAATGTTTTATATCCATGAGAATAAAATAAAATGGTAAACTTCCACCGACCCGGTTTCGACCTTGATAATGACGCTACGTGTCGAAACCGGGTACCGGGTACTGAAGTAAATAAAATTTTATGGAAGTTTACCATTTTATTTATTTCCGTGTGGAAGGTCTAACCATCTTATGCTTGTTGGGATATGCTGTACTAAAACTGATAAATTTATCAAAAAATAAAATACTCTACTATCATGTTGTATATTGGCCAATCATGAATTTCATGCAATAGGAATCAATTTAAGGCAATCATTATTTATCCATTTGTTTTTTTGTAATGAGGTCTAAGGAAATTATCATCTCTGCCCAGGTATAGCAAAAGGTATCTACGTAACTCCCTGCGAGCCAACTCTAGGATGCTTGGGAGGGGGTGATCAATCACCAGCATGCATGAATATCCCTCCTTGCACACCACATCACCATAAAACAATACGCATACACACCACACTTTTTTATATGGCGCCTCTAACAAAATTTCAGAATTGTGTGGGAATCCCCCTCCACTCAGCTTTTGGGAACGTAAATTAACTATGAGCAGCTGAGTTTCGATTAATTTAATTTCGTTCCTGGGAGTAAAGTTACGTCCCGAGTCGAAGCTAAAGTCCTTGATGATTTTAATTTCGTGCGGGAACGAAACTAAACCTCGTGCCTCGTACTTTCGTTTCGCTCCGGGTCGAAACGAAACATTTTCGTTTCGTTTCACTTGCCATCCCTGGCATCAGTGGCGAGCGAGTTTTAGGGGTTAAAACCCCCCCCCCCCAGAGCTCAGAGAAATTTTTAAGTTTAATCCATTTTAATTAATTATGTTGATATTGCTAAAAGAATAGTGTAAGAATTAATAAAATATCCCTCAGAAAGCCGTAAAACTCACCATTTTGAACCATTTATCTTAAAATTCCGCAAGTTATAAATCTCGCACATACCGCTTATCCTGGTGGGTATTCCATACCCCCACACACTCCGATATTAGTTCACCTAAACCCCCCCGGACTTAATTCCTAGCTGCGCCCCTGCCTGGTATGGGGTTCTTAGGGAAAGATGGAAAGGACTAGGGAGGGTGGCGAGGCGGAGTGTGCAGTATGGGGGCGGAAAGGGCAGAGCACCCAACGCAGCTCACAACACAAGTGTGTACGGGCAGTAGGAAGACTCGAGTCGCAGATGGTTGTTGTTGTGGAATAGGAGGAGTTCGGTTGAAGAGTCCTCTCGACTCCCTTCGCGTCTCCCTACGCGGTTGAAACCGGATCTGCATCAAAGAGGGAAATGGGGGCGTCAAATTCTCCCCGCCCGGGTCAAATGGGACTACTCCCTTTTACTCCATACGACCCTCCCACCAGCCCTACACTACCCCTTCTCTGCCAGGATTCTCTCTCTCTTCCTTTCCTTTTATGCTTTTCTCTTCGGTTCTCTCTCTTCCATTCGTGGAAGTGCACGCCCTATGTATCTCGGGCGCTGAACACCGTTCTATCTTTCTTCTCCTACTTTTCTCCTCCTTCTCCTCCATATCATCTCGCGACCCTTTGAAATGGCGGTGCCACCCATCACCTTGGCAACGCCCTTCCCCCGGAACGATGTTCTTCACTCCTCAACCATCTCCAATCTCTTTCCGAGTCATCAACCCTTTAGGTATGATTATGAATTTTATAATATTTCTCTGCTTTTGGGTTTTCTTCAATTCTGATACTCGAGATAGGCAGTGTCAAAGCTTCCGGGCGAGAAAGAACAAGGTTTCAGATTGATTCAACTCCTGAATAGGAAATTACAGAGATGCGTAATTATGAGATGCGCCCAAATTATAGTCGTGGAGTAGTAACAAAGTGGTTATCAAGTGTTTATAATTTGCTGTATGGCAGCTAACTCAGGCTCTAATCAGCTCATGACCGGTATTTGTTTCTGGGTATTTGGGATAAATTTTTAAACCTGCAAGGAAAGTTTTAAGCCGAGGCGATGATTTTCTTTCTCTTCTAAAACTGCACATTTAGTTTTCACGAATGTCAAATGAAACTTAGCACTATTAAATACCAGAAAATGTCACTTTCTACTCCATATAATGTTATTTTAGTACATTTTATTGGTTTTAAGGAACTTTTTAGGGAGCTGCGAGTGATTGGTGAAAAATTATTCATGTAATTTCGGCCATTTTGATGGAATTCCTGTCAATATTTTGACTCCCTTTTTCAATATTAATCAATATGCTTTAGAGAGATTTTGACAGAGTATTTTTTTCAGAGATCGTTGATTTGTTTCACACACAGGTCCCACGTCTCGAAGTAACTTTTTAAATCCACGTTCTACGTGAACGTATCCTTTGTGTATTTCAATTCCTTTCTCCTTTCCTTATTTAACCCATTAATGCCCAGAAGATTTTTTTCAAATAATTTACTTTTTTTGCTTAAATTATGATTAGACATCACCCCTGATGTGGGAAAAAATATTTAAAAAAATCTCTAACATTTGCATAGTACTTAATCCTATACGTATCTTAAGATACGTCTGGGCACTTAAGGGGTCAAAAAAATGTACCATATCATTTAATTGTGTTGATGCACGTTTTTGCTATATAATTCATTACTGATGCCTTCATCAGTGGTTTTTGTACTTGAATTTTAATTTTTATGCATCAAATAATATTATGTTGAGTATTATTATAGTATTATTACATGAACAATTTACATTTGCATTTTGAAATTTTACAGCGGTGTGACCCTGTATCCCAGTTTTATATACCGTAGCCATCCCTGTACAACTGATACATCAAGTCTCATCTAAAATAAGTGAACCACCATTTTTATTCCTGACTGTTGTCCGGTAACTTGCCAAAAATTGATCGCGCAGGTCCACTCCACACATATGAGAATTGTATTCTGCGATCGCCAATGGCATTGAAAAATTATTTTTTTCTTTTTGGAAACAGAAAAACAAACAGGAGTTTTCATTTTATTGTGCGTGCTATCAGTAATCATGTAACTATGTATTATTCATCGTTAGAAACTTTTCCATTTAACTTCAGCAGTCCCTATTTTGATTTTTGAAATGCAGCTTTTTCTGGGAGGTTATATACATAATTGATTCTATTGTCACGAAGTGTTGCAGTGCCACACAAGCTCCTTCCAGTCAACTTTCTAAGCAGCTTTTCTGATGTGAATAAGTTGCCAACAAATATGTTTGTACCTGGTGGTAATTTACACTCATCCATGAGTCCTAAAACTACATCTCTTCCTTGACCAAAATCTGTTCTCTCAAGATTGGCATCAGCATGATAAAGGTTGACTTGATTCGGAAATAAACTAATTTTAACCCAATTCTTACTCGTTTCCCTATAACACATTGCTTGCAGCGATATCTACCATAGTAGGGGTTTAGTGATTCATCCACCAAACAGTATTCTCCAGCGCTTACAATTTTGAAAGTCTAGTACAAAATCTCAAACATATGTTGAACTTTATATAGCCTATCCTTGCCATCACTCTCCCCATTATAATAATTATCTGCCTGATGCAGAAACCTTAAAATTTCTTCAAACCTGTCCCTTTGCATTGACTGAGAAACTATTTCGATGGTGCAGTCTGGAGATGACCTCCGATAAAGCCATCGACTAGGTAGACGGTGATAACCTGAGAGTAGCGATATTCCAAACACTTTATAAATCTCTTCGATTTGTACCTACGAATGTACCAACATTTTTAACAACTGTCCAGAAAACTTGTCTTGAATTTTAGTGCTGACAGCGTTGATGGTAGAGCTATTGCAGATATGTTTCACCTCTGCTCCATCACTAAGGTACGTCTTCTCTTCTCAACGGTAAAAGGGAGCCCCTATGCTGTTTTCTTGACTTACATAGCAAGGGGTGCGCAACAAAAGTAACAAAAAAATCATTTACAAAAGAGACGTTTGAGAAATTTTTAAAGCGCCGATTCCTCCTTATGTCAGGTATATACTCCGAAAACTCGGACTTGAATACAAAGTACAAAGCTTTGGGTGACATAGCGTGATACATAATTTCTTTACCAATGGTCACTAAAGTTACTTATTTCCTACACTGATTTCCGGCTTGCAATCTGGATTTCATTGCCTGCGGAAAGTTTAACGAGAAACAAAGTAATCAATGCATTCCACCGTCGGCGATACAGAATACAAGTGATGCCAGGATAGTGGCGGATACACATGGGGGCCAAAGGGGTGCGCGCCCCCCTCTTACGGGGCCGCCCGCATTGCCTAATATAGCATAACTACAATTGTAACTCCTTCACATCATAAGATGGCATTGCCTTGTATATATGTGTATAATCATTTTAAATAAAACTTTCCTTACCTTTGAATGTGACTTGATTATTTTTCGTTACGATACAAGTAAAGGTAGCTCAAGATATCTTTTGCGCCCCCTTTGAATTTTTTCTGTTTCCACTACTGTGCCAGGATAGGCAACTTGATATCGCGAGCATTTATGCCTCCAGAAATTCAATACTGATTCATTTTATGCGTCCAATGAAGGTAATTTATCACAATTCAAATGAGGATACCACACACCACAATTCTGAGAAACAAACCTGTTTTTGCTGTATTTACCTAATTGTTCAATATTATACTTCATGAAATGGCAGAAATATAAAATTGTCTTTGAGGTATCACATAATTAGGTTTATATAATAATTATTTACTTATTTAATCAATAAATATAGTGAAACATACCTATAAGTCAAAACTTGAATTTTTAGTACCACAAGTGCCCAGACGTATCTTTAGATACGTCAAAACTTTACTGATTAGTTTTGCCATGAGCTTGAAAGAAAAATGAATTTCTTTAAAATGATAATATTCCTTATACATTTAAAATAAAACAGGTAAAAACTGGATTCAGATAACTCAATACTTTATGCAAAAATTAAATTTTCACATGACCATAGCGTAGCCATTTCCGAGTAGTTCATGACCAGCCATGTGAAATTAAGCATAACAATTGCAAATATAAAGTTAAATCATCTAAATCACTTGTATACCATTTGAAGACTTTCTTCTGTCAAAATACGTAAAGAAATTGCATAAAAAACAAACTAAGGAGTATTTATGAATTTTTAAAGTATGACGTATCTAAAGATACGTCTGGGCATTAATGGGTTAATACTCATCTCTCATTCTTTCCGCTATTCTTCCCACCACTTAGCTCTCCATTGTGTCACTCACATGTTAGACTCCTAGCGAGCACTTCCCCCGCGCTCCTCTCATTCCCGGTCGGCCGCCGGAGATGGAGTGGGCAGAATGAAAATAAAGCAACTCCCATCACCTGTCGAACTCAAGCCCACGTGTTCTTCCCAATCACTCCGCCCAGACAAGAATTGCATGCCTCACGTCAAACCACACCACCTTGCACGATTCCATCTCTTACTTCATCCAAGGTATTCCCGTTGCATAAAAAAATGATATAGTCTGAGCCATCTCAGAAGTGAACCAAAGGCGGAGACGGGAGGGGGGAGAGAGCACGGGGGGACGTGCCCCCCCAGACGCTTAAAAAATAGAAAATATTTTTAATACGGTTATCATTACGTTCTTTTTGTTTTGTATTACGGAGCCTCAATAATTTAATTCCATATCAATAACTTTCATATTAAAATAAAGAGAATATTTCCTTTAGTTATTGCTGTAGGTTGTTCTTAATCTCAAATAGGCCGTTTGCGTGTCAGGACCTTGTGATCACCGCCCCAGAAAAAAATCCTGATTCCCTACCTCCCCATATCCCTGCATCAGTTCCTTTTTCAAGTTCCGCAATCTCAAAATTAAAAATGAATTGAACAATGGAGCCGGAAGTAACTTTTATTAAAACATAAATTGTTAAATTAACGCGAGAAATTAAATCACTAAGGCAGGGATTTTAATATGTTTTCCTCAAATCCATTTGTGATTTTAGTTTACAAAATTTTTTTTTTTTTTAAACTTTTATGAAGGACGTTTTACTTCCTCTCGAGTTTAAATTGAGCGGATTAGTGTTAATATAAGTTGTGTTGATTGGATAGGCTTTGGAAATTTACCCATAAATTTGTTTCACGTTAGGCGTCTTGCTTGGTAGATAGAGGAGGTTTTCACATCCCATTTGCATTTTTCATCATGTGATCATTGCATGACTTAGCCTGTGTAATCTTGTTCATATTTCCTACTGAATTTGGTCTCGGTCAAAATTATTTTACTTTTAGACACACCTGCTTTTTCCCCAAATATTAGTATCGACGTATTTGTCAATTGAATAGTGTTTTCCACCCTAAAAAGTATGGTAAAGGATATGCTACTTGGTAGAAGTTGCCAACTACGGGTGTTTTGACTCATGCATAACGAAAGCCGCTTCGAAAACTACCGACAATATTTCAATCTGATTGGCGGAGTGTTAAAGTGAAAAACTATCTAACTTGTACTTAACGAGAGGTCAAAAAGCGCCCAAAAATCACTAATACGTCCGGTACTTGAATTCAGGTCCTTGGGATACCCATGGTGATGAACTGACATAGAATTAAATGAATCTTAACCTTTGTGTCTGGACGAAGCGATAACTTCGCCATGTCTTTTTAGTCTGCTGTTGTTGACTGATAGTTTTTCCTCCTCCTTTACGTCAGTCCATTCCTTCATAATTTACCCTAAATGGCAACAATAAACTCTGCTGACTGACGCTTCCCATGATTTTCTACCAGCTATCAGAAAATGGTTTCTGTATACCAGAATTACCGGCTAAAGCCGCCAATTTCATACTTGCAAAGCTAATTTCTAGACGATCTATTGTTTCTCGCCCGAAACTATCTGGAAACCTTGGGTCAGGAAGCCAAAGTATTGCGGTTTGATTTCCCGTTCTGAGATTTTTTTATCTAACAGTATTCCGCGCATTCGTCGTAGTTCATTGTGGAAAATAAAATAATACGTCGCTGCCGCAATTGGTCATAGTGTTGAGCATTGGACTGCAAGTGTTAAAACCTAGCGGTATGGGCAAAAAACGTAGTAGGTAATAAAGGGAAATAACCGCGGGCTACCAAGTGGTGAACCTTAACGGAGTTGCTCATAAGCACCCACCGAGAGCGGAAATTCCACGGATGAAGAATCATTTACCTGAAACTGGTTAGCACAAATTTGAATGATCGTGGTTCAATCGCAGCTCAAGGTAAAGGAATTTTCCTACCAGGAATATTTGAATTTGCAATTTGTAATTCTCAATAGTAACACTCATAGGCATATAAATACTGCTTGGGAATCAATGGTGCGTACAAAAAATTGTATCGTTCTTTACTTAAAAGTTTTTTAAAGGGATAATTACGAGAATTAGGTTGGGTGTCATTTCAAAGAACTTATAAGCAAATTTCATCAATGGTCTATTTTATATTTAATGCATATAAATTGGGACACCTCTACGTCCTCTTCCTACTCATCTCAGATTTTTATATATTCGTATTCAAAGTCATATTCATTTTTACTTCTCGTTCGGGAAATTAATATCCATATAATATTATTTACGAAATTTATTTAAATACCTTAGTTCTATTTTGTGTAGAAAATGAGTCGAAGATAAATTACTTGTTACGGCGTGGTTTTGGCAAGGTGATAATTTGACGATTACCGTGGCAGAAAATTTTGCATAAGTTACGTCATCCACCTAACCATAAAAGATATGCTGGATTACTTATCGACTCTTCGTGAAGAAATGGGGTGAATTGGTTCTTTAGTATCATTTCATTTAATTCCCCTCCTGAATTGATATACTGGCAGCAAAACGTTGGATACCACGTTGGTTTCCACTTCCAACATGTCAGATTTACTAACAACCGGAATGATTTCAATCATCTTTTGTTTTTCGCTCTCAATTAAAAGACTTAACTTACGGTTCCGTTCAGGTGCCTATTCTTGAATAATAATCGTTCGCATATAGAATGCTCACGTCAGAGCCTGACCTGACGACCCCGGAGCCAAGCTGTCCTTAAAGAACTTCCTTTGCATATGCCTTGGGTACAGCCAAGGACAAGCTAATCATGAGCTTGGAGAGATCGCTATCCGAGTCTCAAGTTATTCGCAGAGTTGTAGAGACAACACAGGTTGCGCTCTGCAGAGGGGCTCTGTAGGCCATTAATCAAATTTGTCACTGGAGATTTCTATCTAAGGGGCCATGAAAAGGGCCATTGTGAACAAATATAATTATTATTTCGCATCCAATTTGAGATGCTGTATTTCATTCTAACAGGAAGTTTAGTTGGTGCAAGTAATTTTTTAATGGTGCAGAGGGTCCGGGAAGATTGTATGTGATGAAGACGAATATTGATGTAGGAAAGATCGAATTTTTTCTTATTTAGGATTTGTGTTGTGATGATCATGTAGCGATGAAGTTCTGAACGTAAAGCTATTGTAAAAAGTGCTGTTATATATTAGCCTTCAGCGTCATGGGTTGTAGCGCTATGCGAAATAATTTAATTCGTAGCATCTTCTACTCGAAGATGCAGTTACTACTTTTTTTCTTATGGTAAGGACGGAGAGATAAGATAAAAATTAGAAATAAAAGTATTTATTAACGTCTTAATTTTCGATTTTATGGATTTCCGCTACCACCACGTCAGTAATCTATGTACATAAACCTGTTTAAAGTCATGTTATTCAAATATGGAGATCAATTAGGAGAAATTGAGTAATTAAACTCCTTTAATTTAATTCATTTCCTTTGCAATTGAACTCAAAGAAGAAGACACTTAAGATTACTCCCTGTTATTGGTGATATATTTTTTATGGAAATATCGCTCTGTCTTAAAGCTAGGTATCCGATCCTTTGCTTTTCCCTTTTTAAAGCCATTTCTCTGCAGCTAATCCTCTGAATTAGTTTCTCCTGCTTTGTTTCCGCACGCTCGGCAGTATTTACGAAATGTTGATTGATTAACTGTGGTTTAAAGAGAGCAATTTGAGTTGGATAGGTCACAAGATGGCAGGAACTCGCGTTCACAATGAGCATTTGGCATTGTATCAAGATGTGTCACCATGGAACCGGACATTAGGAATTCTATGCTCCATCTTACTATTTATGCCACTATCTCACCTTAGTCTGCCATCGAATGACAACCTCAGTTGGTTGATACTATTTTATAGGCTCTTTAATCGCTTGGAGAACGCTTCTAAAATTGTAATCAATATTTCAAATGAGCTCTTAAAAGTGTCATGCAATTGTGCTTGTGACCACATCGTGACTTGATTTGTGATCCATCAAAAATTATTGCAACCAGAAAAAAATACAAGAATGAGGAACTTCTAAATGAATCATCCTGAAGCTTTCAAGAACATGAGTATTTTATGAAAGAGTGTCTAAATTTTTACTTTTTACTCGCTTATTTCGTTCATTTTAATTAAAATTTAAATCGTGTAAATCGTACTTTTGATTGTGTGCTGTGTCAGAACTGGTATATAGCACATCATACTTTTGAAACAAACCGTTAATATCGTATAGATATATATTTTTTAAAAGTAGGTGATTTGGTAAATTGAGATTACAGCCATTTGGGACGGATCTGATAGCTTTTCTACGCGATATTTACTAGAAATTCTTCCTCCAAATTTTATTTTTTAAGATTTTTTTCTGGTACCTTATCCCCTTTCCTTGGGCTACTTTTCTTCTTTAATTACCTGAAATTCCCGGTTTTATCAATGAATATTTCTGATAGATAAGATTGCTATTAGTTAAGATATCGAATTGACATCGACGTTGACCACTGAAGTTAGTGGCTAGAGCATTGATCGGTCGGAGAATCAATTAACCTGGAATTTATGGGAATGTCGCTGAGAAATTTTAAGTTGGCTGGTTATAGTATTATTTTATGCTTCCTGCTAGAGATAGCATTGGTTCATTTATCAAATTTAGTGCACATAATGATTGAAATTTGGGATTAGTGGACGTTTTTATCTCATTCGATGGGTTAAAAGAACGATGTTAGGACGAAATAATCTTGTGGCGTAGTGGTTCATTAAAAAGCTTTTATGCTTTGCAGATACGAGCTGCTTCGAACTCTTGAGTTTTTTCTAGTTTAAAAAAAATATTCTATTAGCCTCCCGTAACATTTAAATGGGACTATAAATATTTGTTATCAAAAGTTTACTTTAAGCTTTCTATCCATTAGTGCTTGGCATAAAGTATACAGGATTGGTGACATAAGATTGCATACTTTATACCAATCACATAGTTATTTGCTTTCCCTCAATTCAATAACATTGAAGTAGATATGAGACATAATTTTACTCTGAAGTTCTTCCAGATCATATAATCTTCATGTCTACTAAGTGCATGTACCCTTAATTTGCATTCCGATTCCATGTATTCTGTACTTTGGAACACGTATATTCTTTTATCGAATATACCTTTAGTAGTCCATAGTTTCATTATTACAAAGAACGGTCTTATTCCATTGCTATGCTTTTTCAAGATAAAACACAAGTATTATTTCTTCTCCAGTGCACAGTTTAGCCTTACCATAAAATGCGTCCTTAATTAAGCATACCAATAAAGAGGGTCCTCAAACTTTCTCTATTAGGATGTATCAACGATTTTTTCAGAATCGCTGCTTGCTTTTTTCACTAAGCAATAATTAAGGAATACTTTACTTGTACCCGTTAAATAGTTTTCGCAGTCAACCCTCTTGAAATTGACGTTATCGTTGAGCGTATTAACCTTTTCCTCCATCATAAAAGCTGAATGTCTCTCCGTTGTACACGGATTGGGCAACAAGTGATGTATGGGAGTTAAGTGAAGCGTGACGGGAGATGAATCATTACCTCCGATTTTCTCTTCCTTCTCCTCTTCGTGGCTCACGCTTTGATTTCTACCCTTCACCCTTAACCCACTTACGCCGCAGTGTACTAACCGGCGCGACGTACGCAGATCCCGGGGTACCGAATAAGAATGTCCCCGCTTTTGGTGTACGATATGTTGGGTTTTGTATGCATCATAATATTAGTTTTCACTCAGTAGTTTTTTGCAGGTTTTTCACGCCCCCCTTCTTGTGTGGAAGTTTTCCTGCAGTTGGTTTTTTTCGCAGAAGGATATTACTCCCTTATCTTATGTGTTTTCCTACAAACAGAAATATTTTTTGCACAAAATTTTAACTTATACTCGCTTGTGTTATTTGAAATTTCACTGATAATGAATATCGTAATTGTATATTTTCCAATGTAAATTTTTATTTACCTTTTAATGCAATGACGCTAAAGAAAGGGAGGATGACGGGGGGACTTTTTAGTCTCATCCTCGCCCTAATTGAGGCAACTACTATTATTATTATCCATATAAATGTCTACCATGGTAGTCCTCGTTTGTGCAAGCGATCTGCCTTCAAATAATCGTTGTTTAAGCATTATAATCTGCTCATTTTTAGACGTAGGAAGTGGTTATATACAATACTAGCTTTCCTGAACTGGAGATTCATCTAATGAGTTCAGTCCGTGTCTCGTTGTGGGCGCTTGCTTGATGGATGGCGAAAGTTACATTTTCCACATCTTTATTATATTATACGCACTACCGGAATGCTAGGCTGGGTGTTTTCTCAAACTTTCCATGGGCTCTGCATCAACCAGTGCATTTAGAGGAATTTTAGTCTTCAATGAAGTTTTCGCATTTTGCGTAGCCTACTGTATACTGGTTTACTGTATAAAGCTTCTCTGCACGTTAGATTGTGGGTTTCTCTAAGAATAAAAAAAAAATAATTTTTGCCCAACTGTTAGACACTTTCGGTGATAATGTACGAACATGGTTTTAATAAAAAATTCCTTGTCAAAGTAAATTCTTTTTTCACTTTTACAAAACTATTAGACACTGCTGTCTTAAGGAACGCGATTGTTGACACACAATCAACATATCAATCGTTTCCTCCTAATGTTTCCACCGTATTAAAAAAGTAAGATGCTATAACGAGTCACGGCACTTTAAGAGAGAGCTACCACAGGACCAATAACAAATAAATTTCATAAAAGAGGCCCCTGTTCGTCCGCTGAAGCTTGATTTATGCTGCCAATTTGCGCCTTTTTTAAAATCAGTTTTCAAATATGCTCCCAGCCCGACGCGAGCTATTCATTTATTCTCAATATTTGCAGTAGAGTATTTTCTTTGATAATTTATGATATACATCGATTATATCGTCAGAAATTAAATATCATCAAATACCTCCAGTGGTAGTTTATTTCTCCTTTCCCGCGATTGGCTGCTTTTGCATCCTCTTTGAGATACGCAGTGAGTGACAGCACATTCACTTGCTGACAGGAGAATTCTCTTTTTTTTAATTTTCGTGAGAAATGCTATCGGTTTGGAACGAGATGTAAGTCGAAGCACGCAATTTATCCGAACTCACTGACGATCACCTTTCTGCATTACCACCCTATCTTTCCTACCTTCTCGTCGACGCAGTACATGCGCATACGGGTCCCCTTTCATGTGGCTAGGTTTTGACCCCGCGAATGATGGATTGCCCGAGATAAGGGCAATGGCAGCCCTGGGTAATGGCATTGTCATAGGCGACCTCTTGATGAACCATCTGCCGTCTTCGAGGGGGGGGGGCTCTCGCGAGCCATCTTCTCAAGAGGCCTCACGGGGGCGTTGAATGCCTTCCAGGGTGGGCCGTCCGGAGACCTCGGGGAAAAACAGGGCGAGAACAACCGTTTGCTATTTGTCTCTCTTGGGCGAGGTCCAGGGCGAGAATGATCTTGGAACGCACTCTCTGGGGCGATCTCCAGAGACAAGCTACGGGCGGGACACGTCCACATGGGCGGTACCCCCCTGACTTGTGAGAGCTCTCTAATATTATGTTGTGCAACATGAAACATGACTGAACGTGAGGTTCTCGGGGATTTTTTATGCGTTTATCGCCGTATTTTTAACGCATTTTCAATTCGAAAAGGACGTAAGTGTCGTGTGGAAGTCTGAGTGAGTCAATTTTAATGGTTTTAAATTCCCCTCCCAATCCCAGGATGCCGAAAGAAAAATATCCTCATCAATCTTGAAGATTTATTTGCGAGTGCTCATATAAGTTTACTCTTTACCCGGGTGAATTACTTACACATTTTGGGAGACGGCTACGGAATAACCAGCGGTGAACAGTCAACGAAAGGGCACTATAGCTGTAAATCAGTATCATAAGTGTGCCTATGCCAATGAGTGGACAAAAGAAATGGTGTGCAATAAGGGGGTTAGGCAAGTAAGGGTTTTATGTCACTATGTAGGCCATAGAGTTAATTAAATTATAGATATGGCCCATGCGTGTTCCTTAGAGTGCGGTTGAGTATCTTAGTGCCAGCTTATATCTCCAATGCTATCTATGCGATTGAATCTCGTGACGCCCTGGAGCTACCCAATAATTTCCCCTCTGTCAGAAATAAGTACTCAAGTTCCTTGAAAACTTTCGCCTTTAACTTGACCTTGGGTGCTGGTCTTTGGTAAGCCCCTTAGTCACAGCTTTTACGATGGCTCAATAATTTTGACTAACATCAATTTATTGACTACTATTATCTCATAATCTTCAATTTTAATATCTAGTAATTCAATCATCTCTTTTCTAGACAGAATATGAGAACGATTTTCGATGGAATGAATCTCGTGTACTCAGAATTCAAGTCAGTGCTTTGTGTTGACAGAAAGTGATGAGACATTTATCTCCGCTATTCTGCGTGGTGTGCAATTCCACCTTTGACATTCTACTGGATACGGCTGGCACTCAAATAATAAGAATATAAATAGATAATTCTGCATTCAATATTTCTCTCATATTTCACGCTTCGACTCAGCTCCTGAAAATAATCAATCCGACAGAAATGAGATGGGAAACGATCCAATGAGTCAAAAGGGGGAGGCCGATAAAGAAGTGCTCTATGCTTCGAGTAAATCTGATAGTCAATCTCGACCATCGACAGCCATAGCACCACGCCGTACACACTTTTAATACTTCCCGTTATTGATTTACAGAGTGGCTTCGCTTGATTCGGAATGCGAGCAGCGTTATTGACGCAGTTAGGGAGATATGCCCTGCTCCGAGGGGTCTATCTCAATCTCACTTTCTCTCTCCCTCTACATATTTCTCACCCTCTAAGAAGTCTCCTCCTCCCTCGGGGCTCGAAGGATTTGCGATCCAGGGACCCGATAGCAAGCCCCACACAACGCCTGCACTGCGCCCTCGGTAGACCCAACCTGTTAGTTACGACTGACATATCCAGCTCAATGTTTTCAGAGCGCGAGCCCTATCCTACCCCTCTCATTTCTTCATCCTTCTATCGCGAGCTCCCCTATTTTTCAACCTTGCAACAGACTCGGGGCCGCCTACCGAGAGAGAGAGAGAGAAAGAGTGAGAGACAGCAGTGCAATCCAAGCAGGGAAGAAGAATGGGCCGAGGGGAAATAATAGCCTTCGAAATGGTGTTGTAACACGAGATAGTGCAACGGCGTGGGTGTAATTTTGATGGTTGATTGACTATGGGCGTTCGGGTATCGGCGGGTGGAGTTATTTTGTGGTTCAGGAGCGTGTCAGGGATGAAAGCCTCGGGGTGTAGGTGACGACATTGGAATTAACTCCTCTGCATGTGCCCTTTTGTGCATGACTTTATTTAATATCTCACGTTTGTGTGGGCTTTATCTCTCTTCTATCAGGATATCGTAAGACTAGGTGCGTTTTCTCCATGTATATGGAGAGTTATCACTTATATGAGTCAGAAATAATCTGGTTGGGAAGGAAGGAGGGTTTTTAATTCACTGGCTTTTATAACAGACTTTCTTCACAAAAATATAATTCATAGCTTATTTCTTAATCGCTGCATTGATTTGACAAGACTCTAGCTAAAATTTTGGACGATAACGGTATAATGGGGTAAAAATTTCATTTTAAATATGTCTATTCTAAATAAAAAACTGACTTCATCTACATTTAAAGGAAATAAAATAAATAACCACCTAATGCTACCAAATATGACTGGCTGTGTTATAAATTAAGCAGCAGAAAGAGGGGTACATTATTTTGATCTAACCTTAAGGGATTGCAGTCACAACTCTATCCAACCAATATCGTGAAATACGTATCGTTTTTTTATTTTAAAAGAATAGGGGCCTATTTAAATGTTTAAAGAACATTTTACAATTTTATGAATTGTATTCGTTAAAATATGGACATTTTTTCGCATGATTAAAGAAATGATCCGTAGGAAAAATACCGGAAAGCACCCATTTTTATCTTTAACTATTATCATCCGAGCGAATCGTGGATTTTAACGGTCGAGCGAATGGAGTTTAATTCTGAAATATGGAAAAGTCTGCGCTCGTGGTTCATAGCGGAGGAAAAAAGAAATTGATGGGAGACTAGGCGTGAAAACGGTTCCATGCGATATCGTGTATAGGTTTGCGATCATGTGGTCGACCATCTGCTGTGTCCTATTACTCCCAACACCGTCCCGGCGTTCACCTCGCATCGCTGATTCACTCGTCCATCCTTTTCTGCATCGTTAGTCAGCCTTGCGTCATCCCAAGTTTTTCGCAACCTCTTTTATTCATCGTTCATTTTTTTAAAGGATGAAATGTATCCTATGATAAAAAATGGTCCTATTTCCACCTTTTTATGCGCAGAAAATTAATGATGGGTCGAAATAATCAGGTTTATCTAAAAATAACGTACATTTGAAGGATTCCTCTCTTGCAACTGCGGTTATCATTTGTTTTGAAATATTGCTTTCCTTCCTTCCTGTAAAATATTTTTGCCATGGAAACTTTATGTCCCATATATCATATCCCATATATTTCAATGCTACCACAAAAAAGGAGTGTGATAAAATTATGCTTTGACTTTATTTGCTTCTTTCCCTACTCATCATGTCCCAGCCCATGCATGAACACTTGAAAATTAATGATGAGATGAGTAATTTCCTTTATATTACGTGATAAACAAAAGCCATTTCTACTGCTATATACTTATGACATACTGAATGCCCAATTACTTAACAAAAGGAAGCAGATGAACATCGGACTTTTTAAAAACAACTGTGAAGAGTTCATTGTCAATATTGATAGTTTTGCTGAGTAAACGAAAAAGACTAAAATTAATTTCACTATTTTTATCTGCGAAATGATAAATTATAAATACCGTGTAATGAATTTAGCGGAATAAAATAAATGGGCACATTTTATCTGGAGCCCAATTATTTGTCTTCTGAATCCCATCATGATTCTTGAAAGCGAACTTGGTTTGAGAAAGGGAGGATTTCTTAAATGTGTTAATTTCTATATCCTAAGGCCGTTTTAATATTAATCATTGCATACTTTGTCATTGCATACTTATACCTTTGGTTTATTCTTAATACTTATCGCTACTACTTTTGTGGTGATCACAGTTTGACCATGTGCCCACACTTTGGGACCTTTAACAAATTGACCTCGTTGATGATGATCAAGCAATCAGCAGATACTAGTCAGAACGATCTAGTTTATGTTAAAGATAAGTTTCCATGTGATTTTAATTAATTTTTTCGGCTCGTTTGTTTTGTGCATTGGGTATTTTGGTAGAAGGGTAACATATCTTTGGAATCAGCAGTTTATATTTTGGCTAAAGTATGTTTGCATTTTTATTTTATTGCAAAAACTTGTGCGCTATTTGCCCGTCCTTGATGTTCAATTTTTAAAGTGGGAAATTTTATTTGGCACAACGTTTGGAAACATGTCCCATGTGTTTCGGCATGGACGTTTATTTAAATTTCTCTTTCACCGACGGGAAGAAGTCTAACCGCAGCACCTGTTTGCACCGTCCACTGGGCAGTAATTTATTGAGCGCGTGCGGCAAATTCAAAGCCTTGACAGACTAGATCGCATAATAAATAACGATAATGGTGGAAACGCGGAGAAATTTCGCGCAATTCAACCAAGCGGCAGTCATGTATGGATACCTACGCTTAAACCTAGCACGCGTGCAAATTCACGCATAAGTTTGCCTCGCAACGCGCCTCGGCAAAGTCGACCTGATTTTTCTCCCGTGAAGCATATCATTTCGTCGTTCCGACATCTCAAAATCTGTACCATTATAGATTCCCGACGATGGCAAAATACCTTCTATAAACGCTTTCAAAAAACAATTCTCTTCGGAATCCGTTTGTGCAGTAATAATAAAATCTCTCTAATTTCCCTTCCTGTTTTTTATGTTCGTGATCCGAGGAACAAGAGGAATACCTATTAATGCCTCCCCTAGATCCCTCAGCGACTTAACCGCAGGAGAGAGAGAGAGAGAAAAAAAAAATACGGATTGGTTTGCGCAATCCTAAAAAGCGTTTCCATGGCGACCCATTGCTGGCAGGTTGAGGGGAGTTGCATTGTGGGAGATGCGAAGCCGTATCACGATTTCAATCAGCGTCGTGCCCGTCGGTAATCACCTTCCTCTCTTGCCCCGGGAGGAGTTCCCAGCGCAGGGGGCTCTTGTGAAATATATTGGCACCACCAAAATGGGACGACGCACTAATGCGACTTCGGATGTTTTTTTTTTTCGATTGCTTCGCGATATTGGTTCGGAAACGGGGGCCTTTTGTGATGGGACTATAAATAAATATCTGCCCGATCTCGCGGCTACCAAAATGAAAGGGTTGATGGGAAATGCACTCAACTAACCTCCCACCACTCCATCTCTCTAGCCCTTTAAAGGAATAATCCGGAAGACAATGTACCACCTGTGGTAGATGTTGCGCCAAAATAGTGTCAAACGTACGTTACCTGCTGTTGACTGAGAGCGATTGTGGTTCTTAGTCACGAATTAATTCCGTCCCCTTGTTGGTATCGACCGTCTCTCGATGGAGGATGAACGGCAAGTCGTATATCGTTCGAGGAAATAGGTTTACGTATGATTCGCGCAAAAACTTTGCCCTTTTCCTTACCAATCAGAAATTTCATTTGTTTTCAATTTAATGTTGACTATAGTTTTTCCGTGGATTAATGTGTTAGACTGTTTATTTTCCTTCCTAGATGTCATATTTTTAATTGTAATTCGCATTTCCGAGTCATTGATAATTTTAAGATGCTTACAAAAAAGTACCTTATCTCTATTCTGAGCATAAGCCATTTCATAAGGACGCCATGTACCTACAGCATTTATTTTACCCGACTGAAACATGCTATGGTAGTAGAGAATAATATTGATGTTATTCCTTGTGGTTACCCACTGTTTACTCGTATTGTATAAACCTAATATTTTCAAGTGAACAGAATTTTTTTGGAGGTGTAAAAAGAAATTCGTAAACTTTTATCAAAATTTTTGTACAGCTGCCTTTAATTTCTTTCGTGTGAAAATGAACCTCCTTAGTAAATATCATAATGCATTACATAACAAGGGCAAATCGTCTTCAGCTCTGGAAGACGGAAGACTTAAGCGTAAGGTTGAATATGCGTATGCTCAACCCGTATGCTATAGATTAATTGCTTTATTATGGGTGTGATATTGATGGCAGCTGCGTTGAGGAATAGCAGGATGAAAATAATTTATGTCTGTAATATTGATACTTCTTTTTTACTCATACTTAAAGTACACTCATTAATTGCACCCATCACTTGTTTAATAGTTAAATCTATGCCACTGCTATCCTCTCTCCGTTGCCTACCAACTCACAATCTTTGACTTCAGATCATAAAATACAATAGCTTACCGCTGAACTTCATGGCGTAAAGTATAACGCAATAACATAGGGTGTGAATCATTTAAAAGTTGGCCATGAAAAATGAAATGAGATGACTAGCTATTGCTTGCGAAATGAGGATATGAAACCCAAGGACAGGAGAATAACAAATGGTAAATTGTACCGAGTACAGTAGCAGTACAATGACTTGGTAGCGATGAAAAGGCCGGATCTAAGATCAAGCTTCGATGATGAGTGAATTACCCGGAGGCCAGGTGACATTGCCCATTTATTGCTTTGATTGCAAGCACATTCGCGCATATTATTACCTGCATGAGGCGTATGAAAATGAATCGTTGCCAGTGACAGTATTGTAACCTACTAGTGGCATACGAGTATGGGTATCAGCCAACACATGCATGGAGACGTATGAAACAATAAAGGAAATATCTATCACAGAATATAGCACTTGACCTCGCACCCTAGATAAGGTGATGTGGAATAAATTTTTAAATACCTTTGCATCGCTCATTACTTCTCGGGTGGACAGCATACCTTACTATAGAAGGCGATGTTTTCAAGCCCTTGAAAGGTGTCGCAATTCATGTTTCGGGGGGTTTGTTCCAGTTTTAACCATGAATGAAGACTTTTGAAAACCTATTCGTGTTGACGGAATCGAAGAGCCTGAGCCTCATTTCCTTAGATTAAAGAATCCGAAGATACGTCAAATAGAACACTCATTCCCCTTAATTTGCTAACTCCGAGTTTCACCGCTTGGTGGCGGTAGTTTTAGAATCCTCAATTTGGTTTTCTCTCACATCATATCTTTTATTTACTTACTCTAACTTATCACTGGCTAGATTTCGTTTAAAAATATGTTATCTTGGATATTAGTGGGCACATATGCCTAGTAATGGCTTGAAAGTGTAAATAAATGCGAAATTTAAACACTAATATTCTCATTTATTTAAGATATCAAAATTTCACTCGAGGATTTAAAAATATTTCTCCAACCATTTTTATCTGATAATTTTGGGTGCTTGAAGAACCGTAAAGTCTCCTTCTAGTACATTTTTTGCTGAAGAGCTCGTGTTGTACGTGCAGTAATTCTTGGTATGCAGCAATAAATTTATTCATTAACGTTGAAGGAACAAGAATGATTCATAGATGAGCGCGTGAGATATCGTCGGCGCTAAAATCTTCTCGTGACTGCCCTTGCAGACGCCTTGCTAAGCTCGTATGATCTCCATGGACCTGACCAGAGAATGATGAAATGTTGGAGGTAATTCAGGTAAAAATTGAGTCGAGATAAGAACTTACTCAAGTACAGGGTGCTATTTTGCAGGAGGATATACCATTGCAAACACACCAAGTTTGTTTTGGTACCTACTACGAGGTTAAGTGGGTAACAACGTGATTATGGTAAATAAATGTAACTTCTTAACTGCGAGATATGTAACAATTTGTGTGTGCATGTATTCGCTTGTTTTCTGCTATAAAATATTATGAAAGCGCTATTATACTTGTTGAAGTGAGTTCTGTAGTGGAACGATAATAGTGCCATGGATTCAGCGTCTATAAACAGGCAAGACTCGTAAAATGAATGATAATTGATTGAGGTTTCAGAATACTTCAATGAAATGAAATTTTACGTTCAACCATTTCGTTTGTTATTTGATGCCCGAAAACACACATTTTCTCGTTTTCTCAAAGGTCATGATTTGACATTTTAAGTAAATATTTTGATGGAAAACTAAAATATTAATTCAACTATTTGATAACTTCAAAGTTTTCAAAATCATATTATCCACAATAACACGAGAATGAACGGATAGTTCTGTTTTGTGGCCTGCCATGTATTTGATAGGGCAGAAGACGCAATATCGCACTATATCTCACAGCTATTTCCATTAAATCGCTGATGATGGTGCGAAATTTCCGAATGATCACCATATTCCGAATTTTTTAACGCAAGAAAAATTTGAGTGAATATTGGAGGTAGAGCTGAGGCAAGAAATACCTCTGAAGGGAGGTTTAGCAATTGATTGAAAATTATTCTTCCATTATTGCACTTACCTAAAGCGACTTCTGTTCGCAAAAGCCTATGAGACACAATTAAGACAATGTTACTAATTTCAGCACATTTTTTGCGGGGTGACATTTAATATATTTTGTTTGGCCCTCTTTATGTCTCATTTGACATAGGGAAGGAACATAAAGCCAAGCCTTCCCGTGGTAGAAGGGTTATATTTTCCCTGAAAATCACTTAGGACGCGTATTAGAAAAAAAAAGTGGCCCGACGAAGACGAAGAGGTAGGAACTTGGTGCGAATAAAGACGGAAATAAGAATAGGAGAAGAATTGGTGACATGAAGGAAATGGGCAAAATATAGGGCTGTTGCATACCAACCTTAAGATTTCAATATTACGAATGAATGAATCCAATTATCTACACGAATCCACTCAATTTAAATAGTAAAATTGCATTTGGGATAGGAGTTAATGGCCTCCGTGTATATTAATAAGCGCCTACGCCACCACCTTGCTATGCGGGTGTTGCATAAAAAAAAACGAATACAGAATCGAGATGGGTCGAGAGGGAGAGTGAAGCTGGCCGAGAAATGGTCCAGGAGGAGGCTGGGATGTGAGGGGGCGGAGAGAGCTGAAAGGGCCCGTCTCGATCAAAAGGCTGGCTGGAATTGGAACGGAAAAGGACGGTGGGGGGAGGGAAAGGTGAGGAAAATCAAAGCGGATTCCACGCGCCAGACGACGCAATCTTCTCACGATGGACGCACGCTCCTTCGTGATGCACTGAGGCGCTATATGGGATGAGGTTCGGAGGGGAGGAGGAGGGGTAGAGATCGCTTGTGACGGCGTATATGAGGACCCCCGCCGGGTAATCCTTGGTACGTGAACGTCCCTTCGTCCCTCCCTCTCAAGGTGAGGCCATCATCGTACGACAATTATGTGTGTGTGTGTACGGTTTATTGCGCTTCGCAACGTCTTCCGATTCTCGTTCGTCACGATCGTTCCTCATTCGTTTGTTTCTTTAAACCTCTATCTCATTCTCAGTTAATCTCTTCCATCCATTCTTGTTTTCTTTCGGTTTTAATCCTCCTTTTATTCGATGAAATTGATAATTTGAGGCGTAACTTTATGAAAGCGATTCATTATGAAGAATGAAAAAGAAGAAACTGTTTGCTTTCACATGAAATATTTATTCACACATTTACACGACAATGGTTTCTACGTTAGACGTCATCATCAGGTGAACACTACAGTCCAATCCGTTCAACCAAGTTACCTTCATCCCTCCCCCACTAAGCCTGGTAAAACTTGATGTGATGGACCTCTGCAGAGCTATGATGACATCTAACGTTGAAACCGTGGTCGTGTAAATGTGTGAATAAATATTTCATATGAAAGCACAATGTTTCTTCTTGTACATTCTCCTTGTATTCACTTCCGCGAACAATGCAAATGCTGCGAAATCCTAATTTATTATTCTTTCTATATGCTCACATCTTCAAGATTGCTTGGGTTTTAATGGCCCAACGTTTTTATGTTTATTGACGCTATTGATAATCGAAGACCTGAGAATGCAAGAACCAGGTAAGGACCAATTTTTGGAAAAAATGAGATTTCCACAAACATATGAAGCCCCTCGTCCTTTTTATGAGTTGAAATTTATTGTTATTTTCAGCAATTATATCGGATAGGTTCACTAGGCATTGTTGAAAACGTACATGCTGCTCTCTGCGTGCAAGAAACATTATTTTTGTTTATCACGTGGTTCTTACACTCATGTCTTCAATTTGAGATGATCCTTCGGTAAATATTGTTGATAATGAATCATGGTTGGCAGAAAATGTTCCAAGTGCTCTCTCAAATCTTATACACCTCTGCAATACACCTTAATCCCTGCAATACGAAGAAAATTGCTACAACTCATTTCTTCGCATACATTTTTGATTACCTAAGTGGTGCATCTATAAAATTACAATCGGAAAATATGCTAACCTTGCAATACTGACTCCCGTGCGAATAGGAAAATGCTTAAGAATCCTGACAGTTAAGGTCAAACACCTTTAGTCGATAGATTGCATGATATACAATAAATGGCCAACATTTTCATTCGAACCGATGGATCGTCTTTACTCATTAAATTAATATTTTGAATCCTTACCATCTTCACATATTTACAATGATCTTTATAAAAACTATCTTACCACTTACTGACAATCCAAAGATAATTCCAATGATAAGATAAATTTTAGTAAAAATGAGTTTCTAGCATCTCTATCCAGTATCTAATTTTCACTTTAGTTAACCAATATTTTGTGGTAATAAACTGCTTAAGATTTAAATATAGCCTGCGGTATTGGTGCTACTTTTTTATACCAGGAAATTTTATTTACAGGTATCTTTCTATGATAGATGTACATTAATGGTCATAAAATGTAATATTTGTCTTTATTTCAGCACGGAATAAAATTAAAATTATTTTTTAAATCGATTAATTTTTATTACCTCAATTATTTAATAATTAATAACGTCTTGGAGTACAGGTCTGGGAATGAAATACAAAATTGCTTGTCGACGTTTCGATGTATATCTTATATCTTCTTCAGGGCTATGCATCATAATGGTTAAAAAAATTCATGCATAAAGCATGAAAGATATTAACAATAATAGAATAAAAAAATATATAAATAATTCAATTCTACAGAAATGAAAAAGAATTGCGACATACCAATGCAATTTATTTACCGATTGTAACTGAGCTAGCAAAACAATAGTTTCCAATGAATCTGAATGAACATGAGTAGTCACAATGAATCTCTTCTTTTTCATTTCTGAACAGTTGAATTATTTTTATATTTTATAATCTAATTTTGTTAAAAAACATTTTAAATATCTTTCATGTATTCCTTTATTAATTTATTGTAACCCTTATGATTCATAGATGAAGATGAAGATAATGAAGATATGAGAAATATATATGGACACATCGGCAAAAAATTTTGCCTTTAAACGATTTTAATTTCTCCTGATGAATACTATTAATGAATTCTTCTCGGGATCTCAGCCAGGTTAATTCTGTTGTATACGCCGACGTTTCGAGAGACGACTTGTCTCCCATTTTCAAGACCGTGTTACCCTTTGAAAGTCCAAGTATTTGAATTGTGAAATTGGACTTTCTAAGAGTAACACAGCCTTGAAGATAGGAGACAAGTCGTCTCTCGAAACGTCGGCTTATACGACAGAATTTACCTGGCTGAAAACACGAGAAGAATCCATCAATTTTGCATTTCATTCCCAGGCTAATCCTCAGGGGTGGATTTTAAAAACAAAATATATCAATTGCTGTAGAAAATATTCCATTTATTTTAATATAAACGTTATTAATATTAAATTAAATGATCGAGACTCAGTAATGCCCGAACGTAATGATAACCGTATCAAACATCTTGTCTATTTTTTTAAGCGTCTAAGGGGGCCGTGCCCCCTCCCCCGAAATCCGCCTATGATTTTACTCTAAGGCGTTATTACTTATTAATTTTTTAAACCGATATTTTTACCTTGATGTTCAATTAGTAGATGGAGCGAGAAAGATTTTGAGCGTTCGCTTTTCCTCGGGCGAACTCATCATTACGAAGGACGCCCAGCGTCGCACGTTCTTCGTCGTCCTTCCCCGCCTTCCCTGTGAGGAGCGTCTGCATTGCACCCTTGGGAGGGAGGTCCTTCGCTGTTCTCTTGCCCCATACTCCCTTTCGTTCCCAACCCCACCTCCACTGCTTTGACCCTCGGGCCATCACGATAGGCGAGCCGGGCCCCATACCAGCGTGGATGGAGGAGGTCTCCTGCAGACAACGCCGAGGGAGAGGTGCCGGCGACGGAGTGGAGGTGCTGCGCTCGTGTGCGGTTCGTTGGGCGGGTGCAGGGGGACGGTTTCAGCGTTTTAAATCTCCGGTGCCAGGGATGGCGATAGAAACGAAAGTCAAAACCAGTAAAATTTCAATAGTAAAATATCCCACCCGGGAGCGAATTGTAGACACGAAATGGATAAAAACCCTGGGAACTAAACTCGGGGTCGAAACTACTTTGGGTCGAAACTACTTTGGGTCGAAACTACTTTGGGTCGAAACTAAAGTAAAACTTTGGGACGAAACGTAGATAATGTTTCGCACCGGAGGGACCACGTGCTTCACCTTCGAACAGTTTAGTTTCGACCCACACACCGAGTACGAAGTATGGTTGAATGAAGTAGAGGTTCGGCCTACCGCCATTAGATGCATCGGGAGCTCATATTTTTACCACTTACAGGAGAACGGTGAGCACAAACTGCACATTCGATTTTTAAGCTCAATTTTTTAACCGCTATATTCTATCACGAAACGGGTCGAAACTATTCATTCTTATCCTCCTCCACTCAACTTCTGGGATCGAAACTTAACTATAAGCAGCGAAGTTTTGATTAATTTAGTTTCGTTCCCTGGAGTAAAGTTTCGTCCTGGGTCGAAACTAAACTCCTTGATGATTTTAATTTCGTGCGGGAACGAGACTAAACATAGGCCTCGTATTTTCGTTTCCTTCCGGATCGAATCCAAAACATTTTCGTTCCGTTTGACTTACGTTATCTTTGGGGTAACTTATTGGGTATCATGCGGCTTGATGGATATTGAGCCAGACGGATTGAGATGGATAGACATCAGCATTGTGCAAAGCCTTAAACCATTGATTGATTCTTAAGTAAATTTTTCCCTTTTAATATAGCAGCTAGCGCATAAATTATGCCATAAATCGCGGGAATTAAGGTGGATGTAATTATCATATTTGTTTTGACTAAAAGGCATCACCTGCCTCTCTTAAGGTTTGGGCACGTTGCGACATTTCATCGTCTCTTTTAATTGTGTAGAGATTTTGATTACGGATTTTCATTGTAAAACCTGACTTTCGTTGCTTAATTTCCTGTCATTCAAATTTTAAATTTACGACCGCATATTTCCAATGACTCGTTCATCAATTGAATAAAAAAAAACAATTTCCTCAATTCAATTGGAAAAATTTATCCTCAACATTCATCATCCACCATTATTTGAGAATTTTTATCTCTTCCCTTTGATCTCACGAGTTTTGGCAAATACTTGCAGGGAGGAGGTGCGGAAAAACGTGAGGGATAATTGCGGTCCTTTCTGGTAGGATTTTACGCGTTTTTTTGAAAATCACGAATATGAGCCGTCGTTCAATATATTTTTACGATTTCACAATGCTTAAAACACGCGCATCGAATCTCTCCCTGTGGGGTCGAAGTAAAGCCAGCCACAAGGTATGACGACGATGAGAATCAAGTTTCTCTGTTTTAAAAATTGATTTGAATTTCATCCTTGGCTGAAATAAGGATAAATACGTATTATATTTTTGAACATTAATGTAAATTTTTCTATAAAAGAAAAATTTCTAATAAAACAAATAAAATAAATTACTTGGTTCAATTCCACACTTTATTTTATGACGATTTACGATTTATTATGATTTACTTTTATTTATGATGAAGCAGTTCCACAAAGTAACACCTGAGACCGTGTCTTATATAAAAATTTTCTAAGCTTATAAATAAAATTTACTGGTTTGAAAAACTAGGCTTTCCAATACCGCTTGCTACACTTGAAAATTCAGCACCTTATTATCACTAAATATTGGCTAAATCGAGTGACATTTAAAGACTGGATAGAGCTGTTAGAAAAATATCTTTTACTAACATATCATATTGTTTGAAGTAGATATCTTTGTATTACTAGGAAGTATTAAGATATCTTTGGTAGACATCATGGTAAAGATATAAAGATGATTAGGATATCTACTCCGACGAGGTACCGTTCAAACCAGCACCAAAGTTTATGGCACGGGGTGATTCCTCAAAATAAATGCACCACTTATCCTAGCCACCAATTAGACGCGCGTTCGCTTGCCGTGCACAGGTTAATCACATAGGACAACGACTCGTGGTCTGACGAGATGGTCATGGTAAAGATATCTTATACGTCGTTAATGTGCCGGAAGCTGAATATATTAGATGTAGTTGGCAGTGTAGACAAATATAATAATAAATTATTACTTAGTGGAACTTCCTAAAAAATCGTACATTTGCCCAGGGAAGGAACTATCTCCATGACCACGACAATGCATGAAAGAAAGATGCCGTCATCCGGGCACGGAAAGACCTCTACGCTGACACAATTAGTTAATTTTAATTAGTGTGAGAAGCAGGAGCAGAATTAGGAGTGCAAAATTTAAAGTTAAATTAAGAGAGGATTTCATTTTTCTGAATATGCTGTGGTGGACATGTCGTAAATCCTGATTCACGGTCATAAATTTTGACTTAACTGTAAATGCTCTTGAGTGACTTGCGTTAATTCCTCGCCCAAATTGTATAATGTGTGTTTTTCTCTCATCAATCGTAAAACTTGGGGAGGTTTCGAAAGTAATTATGCAAAACGGATCTCTCGTGTGAATACACTTTTGTGAGACATCCGGTATTTTAAATATTCTTTCAAGCACAGGAAATAAGGCTCGTCTCATTGGGGCAGTGAAGTGAGGACATCTTTTTTTTATATTTCCGTACTCGTGGCCACTCTTTTAACATATCCACTGACACAGTTTACTTCCATCCACTTACGTTTCACGCTCTGATTAACCTTCTCATCCAACGTATCTTACATTTTCAAGAAGGCCTCCTCGCTTCTAACAGAGACCGGAATGAAAACTTTGTCACTACAAGTAGAAAGCTTGCCTACTACTTCCTTACGGATAGTATATTCATTTACTGTCCTCATGAAAGTGGGAAGGACTACTTCTTCAAACTTTCTGACTAATACGGAAGAAAAATAGTATTCTATGATTATTTCAGCAGTTATGCACGCGTAATTAGACTCGTATGCAGAGTTGAATATTTTGGAATTACAATCAGTATTTCTAATGAATTATTAATTCGCTGATAAAAAATTTAATTCCATCGATTCAGGATTGATGGAATGAAAGTTTGACGCATTGAAATAATACGCTCTTCAATTTTACACATATTTTTGGAATAGTGCGGCAACTTATTATGTCAATGTAAACAAAAGGCAGTCAAAATATGACTTTTAGTATTTTATTGGAGTTAATTTTCAATTTAAAAGTGATCGACGTCATAAAAATACCAATAAGAGTAATAATGATGGTAGTGATAGATGTAATTGAAATAAACTTGGCTTAAAATTGCTACTGTCGTAAGGTCGGTGATTCTAATCATTAGAGGAAAACTGTCTCTTTATCTTGTGAAGCGATGGATGCAATGTGATTGTTTTGTGAAAGTTCACTCTAATCTCTGTATATTTGAAAATTTTCATAGCTGTATAATGGTGTTGAAGTGAGTAAATGGTAAAAATTTGCAAATCGAAATTTCTGTATGTCATCCTTCGTTTCGAAGAGCTTAACGTATACGATAAGATGATCAGAGAGTGTTAAAAAAATTAAATGTTGTTGGTAAAGAGTTCTCGGGATCGCCACCGGGTCAGGAACTCCATATCTGCCAACGTTTCGATGTCCGACTCGGTCATCGTCCTCAGGGCTGTGAATGTCGAGTGAGAATTTGACTTGCTTATATACAATCACTCTGGTGGTCAGGTGACTGCTGATTGGCTGTCGTCAGCGGCATGCTCTGATTGGTGGTTTTGCCTAGCCTTTTGTATAGTCTTGAGCACAGGTTTCCAGGTGCTGCTCAGAGCATATCCGGAGTCTCTATTGATGGTATTCTTAGACAGTCTAATTTCAATAGACTCTTTAATGAGTCGATCCCAAAAGCCATTGGATCGGCAGAGCATCTTGGTGTCGTCAAACTTAACAGTATTTTTGCATTCCATTCATAGCCCTGAGGACGATGACCGAGTCGGACATCGAAACGTTGGCAGATATGGAGTTCCTGACCCGGTGGCGATCCCGAGAACTCTTTACCAAGTCCATTCGCCGGGAAAGCACGAAATCTTTCTTCAAATTAAATGTTTCTTGCTGAATAATAATCTGAAGCTTCTTAGCCACTCTCCTAGGCGCTCGTTTCTTTCGCTAATAACTTTCGCAAAGTGGAAGACGCCGTCCATACTTCAGGCGTAATTACATCATGGTCGTCCGTTCCGCACCGCCAGAGCGGCATTAGACTCTTCGATTTTCCTCAGTCACACAATTCTCTGGCGACTTCCGGCTCTTGCCTCTTGGATTCCGAGCACGACGAAAAAACTGTACGTCGCTGGCGGCGTAAGGAAAAGAAGTATAAAAAAGCAGAAATGACCAGGTTCCTCTGTCTCGGTGGATACCTCTGCCCGCTCCGAGCGACCAAGAGTTACCACATGCCGCTCTGCGTCGCTGCAGCGCGGGCGTCGAAGATGGGGATTCAGGCGGCATTGGGAGGCTATTCCTTCGGATCTCAGCTATTTCACTACACATTGCAATCACTACTCCGCCTTCTTTCCATACAATGTCCGCCACCTACTGCACCCGAAAAGTTTTATAATAAAATCAATGAGCAATTTTAGGGTTCTAAGCAGGGATGGCAAGTGAAACGAAACGAAAATTCAGCGTAGGGAAATGCAAATACGAGGCTTAGGTTTAATTTCGTTCCCGATGAAATTAAAATCACCAAGGAGTTTAGTTTCGACCCGTAACGAAAGTTTACTCCCGAAAACGAAGCTAAATTAATCGAAACTCCGCTGCTGATAGTTATGTTTCGATCCCTGAAGTTGAGGGAAGAAGGATAAGAGGGAATAGTTTCGGCCCATTACGTTTGACATACGTGTCGAGAGGTTAAAATATCGAGCTTGTGATCGTCAGTGAAATTAGTAAATTTAATGGGGAGCATTGAAAAATTATTTACATACAGCATCCCAGCTATTTTATGTATTTGCGTTTATGCTGGAGTATTTCACTGGGTTATCGCTACGTATTTAAATATAGTAACTTTTGAAATAATAGATGATTTCCAATACCTTTGAAGTTAATTTCTAGGTATTTATTCGATGCTAGAGAAATAATATGTAGCAAGTTCTTGATTGAAACCCAGGATTTAACTTTGGCTAAGCTTTAAGCTTATTACTTTCATTGACAGATACATTTTTAATTAAAATTTGATTTAAAATGTTTATTCCATGATTCTACCGAGAAAGGCAACTGAAAAATGTGAGCTACTTCTTTTGAAATTAGATACAGGCATTTATCTTACCACTTCTTATACGGCCACATAATTTTATATCAGCATAAAATTTTTATCACTCTGGATTATGTTTCAAGATATAAAAAATATTATTACTTCCTCGTATATTTTTAATTCAGGTAAAGTCAAGAGTATTTTGACCTGACTTTTGCGGAAACATATCATGTGCGATAATCTTTGGGTTTACCCATAAACGCTCTTGCGGCTAGACGGACATCCGTGATAATATGCCGTATCACGATCGTTCGACGGAGCGATTTAAGTCGTAAAGCCTTGGTAAGGTCGCTCGTTCTAGTGCTTCGAGGCCTTCATACGCCTCCTACAATCCTCGGTCTGGGCATTAGAAGTTTTCGAAATTGCCGCCCTCTAAGCGTACCGTTACTTTCCGTGAACTGCGGTAGGTATGTTAAAATTTCCATCCCTCTAATGCACGAGAAACAGCGAAAGGGAGGTGCCGTATCCGTGACTTATTCATGAGAAGCGAGAGACACGCCTTCCGATAAAGATTCACACACACACACACACGAACTACGCGTAAAGCTATTCATTAAAGCGCAGCTCCGGGTCAATTTTAGGCAGAAAACCTCAGTGCTGCCAGCTTCGATCGGTTGCATTGCGAAGTGTACGCGATACGGAAAAAAATATCAAGTCGGGTAGAAGGTGGAGAAATGCTATTGGGAATCGTTTGAACAGGATGGAAAAAAAGTCCCGCTAACATCTCAGAACGTGGGCCGTAAGTTTTTCCATGCTGTGCTGCGGGTAGGTAGGTATTGCGAACCGGGGTCTGCCTTTGGGTGTTCGTGAATCCCTCGCCGCTGTAGTGGGTATAACCCTTCTCCAAGCAGCCGAGGCTGTAGTAAGAATATATAGCATCTTGAGCGAACGCCTACCTCGCTCGTTTGCGGCGAGCCTGCCGTGGTGCGTTTTACGAGTTGCTTAATGATCTTAAAAAAAAAAGAGTTTCCCAATGAATTTCCGCTCCAATGGAGAGCTGGGCTCTAGTGCAGGCGGTACGAAGGGATTGCTTTGATTGTAAATACCTCTCGTCCTCTCCCAGTGTTGACCTAGTTCCTTCTTTATCTTTGCTTACGGGAGGTTGAGTCAAGAGACGGAGGGATTTCGTAGCGGCGGAACGTGCAAATGCACGAATGCAGATCGTGGTGGTTATGGCATGGTGGGGAGACGTCGCACAGTGGTCCCAAATCGAAAAATAGGTATGTGGTCAGAATTAATGCCACTCTCATACATTACTTACTCACTATTTATAATGAAGGCCACATTATTATGGCTTCTTATGCGTTTTAACCTCTAAATCCAAATTTGAGGTTATTTTGTTGTATCTTTGATATTTTTGTTTTTATACGGCCAATTATTTATATAACTTAATGCTTAAGAAGAAGGTGACGTTGCCAGAGACTAAGAGAAACTACGAAGTGCTGGGCTTGGTGGGTGAGGAGAGGCAGCTTCTAGATTAGATATGGAGGAGACAGAGGGTATGGATGGAGCGAGTACTTAGCGGGGAGGGGATGTTGAAAACTGTTTTAAAGGGTAGAATGTTTGGTAAAAGTTAGGTGCTTAGGTTATGAGGAAGGAGGAGAATAGTATTTTCAGATAGAATGAAAGGGTGTAGGCCTCTCTATGAATTGAAGAGGGAGGCACATGAATGAAGGGGAGGCTGCCTGAATGATTTCTAAGTGCTCGATGGAAACCTACAATAATCGGCAGAACACTTTGATAAAAATAATTATGTTTAAGATTGAAATTACATTTAGATATTTATCCCATTGATCGATTCTCATGAAATGTAGTGGAGGTAATTCTTGTAACCTGCGATTTTTATTTGTTTTACTTTATAAATTATTTAAACAATTTAAGTTGACCGTATTTAAAACAGTGATAATGTGTGTGCCTATATATTTTTGTTCCGTTGAGCCTATGAATCAATTTTTTTCATGCATTATACATGATGATGTTTTCTAATTTTTAATCAATTTGTTTAGAAAAGCGTGGTTGAAATTAGGATCAGTGACCTTCGTGTTGCTTTGCGCATTAACAATCAGGAATTGTAAACAGTCATTTATGCACTAAGTTAATAGCGACGCGTCGCTATTACACCGTCTCCCTTATATCCGTACCATTTCCCTCGCTTCCCTGTCCTACCCGGAGCATAACTGGTCAATTTGCATTCTCCCCCCGCCTTCCAACGGTTCCACTGGTCGGCCGAGACGGAGCGCTTGAGGAAATAAGGGGACTGAATGACTTGAGTCGCTCAGCGCGTGCGGAAAAAAGGCGACGCTGCAATGGATATCAAAAAGGCAATTACTTAATGCTTGATTGAGAAGGCTCGGCGTCATATTTCCAGGCGGCTACTCACTCATCGCTGGGAATTTCCCGGCGATGATAGCTTTCATGCTGCGTAATTTGAAATATATGTATATCCTTCAATGGAGACGGCTATTACATAAAAGTATTCGGAGCCAACGAAACAGATGACTTCCCGTAGTTAAAGACAATCCAACGATTTGATCGTTTGGTTTTTCTCTTTAATAGGAAAATCCTCCAAAATCGTTGGCGCATTAATGGCTGGCTGATGCCGGGTTTCGCTTCTTAGTGGGCCCTTTCCGCTTCTATAGCGGTAAAGTGTTTACCCCGCCCCTTCCCTTTCAACCCTATCCCTACCTCAGAGACGTCGACGGGCTCCTATCCCGGCGGCGCCTTTTTCCTTGTTCCTTCCCATCCAAACCCCTCCCTGGGAGCGCGGGCGGATAAGTCTCTGACTTGGTTCCCGACTAAAATTCTCTTGGTATTGCCGTAATTCTAGTAAATTAAATGCTAAAGATATTGTCCGAGGTTATGTGAAATGGCTTATTTTTCACGAGGTCAAGTTGCATGCAGTTTGCTTCATTCACAGGGATAAGTTACAATGGACTCTGCCAAAGAGTAGGTTTATAACAAGGATATCGTTAACAGGATTCATTTAAAATGTGTAAATTCATTGAGTCTCGAGCGAGGGAGAACATTTGTATGTGATGCACATCATTGGCTTTATGCAGTGGCGCCGACTCCATGGGGCCTGAGGGGGCCCTGGCACCCTCAAAAATTCGTTATAGGTGTGAGGAAAAAATGTGTCAGGCTTGTCAATTTTCCCTGGGTTGTCCAGATATCGAGATTCGAGATATCAGGGTTCTAATGTTGGTCATATGACTCTTCTTAAATGCTCTAAAAACTTAGAACTCACTACTTATAAAATTTCCCTGGGCAAGATCCCCGGTTTGGGCCCCCCCAATATTTTTTCTAAGTCGGCACCCCTGGCACTATGGTTTGTCCCATGCTCGATATGTTGCTAAGAACTCCTTCGATGTTATCTGCGGTTTACAGATTTGTAATTCCCCTTCAGGCAATGCGAACATGAACCAGAAAGTTCTATTTTCAATGCTATATCAATTTAGAAAACCATTCAAGTTCATTCCTAGTGTTACAGGATTCGCTAATCGCGAAACCGGAGTTGATATTAAGTGATTGTGATTCTGACGTTCGACTTCGAAGATTCAGAGGTCACGTTAAAGAAACATTCTAGTTTTAGCTTGGCGATAGAGTGAACAATCTTTCTTCTTGTGAAAATCGTAAATATATTACCCGTCAATCCTCCCACCTCTCAGTCTTTTTCAAAGATATGTTCCATGGCCGAGAGACGTGAGGAATTTCCTTGTTCTTAACTGTCCAAGGGTGCGGTAAGCTTCCATGAATAGATATACTCACTATCTAAGGTGTTTCCACAGCAATAGGTGGCAATCTCAAGAATTTATTTCATGCTGGCAAATAAACTTGTTTTCAAGTACGCGGACACATTAAAGTAATGAAGCATGATTCTTCGTAAAATTATTATCGTTTAAAAACAATCTTCACGATATCCATTATAGGGAATTAATTTCGCATTATAAGATAACTGAGGTCACATGTAGTGTTGAGAAAAACGGAAAAAGATAAATATATAAACCGTAGATCTATGTGAGAATTCATTAACGATGGAGGATCCTTGAAGTTGGGCTGTGCGGTGAGATATCTTGGCCTATCCCACTTTAGCAAACCTTGTCTCAATTGCTTCTAAATGAGTTGATGAAGATAATCGCTGCATCACGAGATGAAAAGTGAAGCCCTTACGAATATAATTTCATTCTCTAGCCTTTGTAGCGTCGAAGAATGTGAAGCTAAGATTTTTAGAGACTACATGATTTGAATGAGGCTTATCTCTAAGTAGGGGAGTTGTACACTATCAATCACCACAACATTATTTCTGTGGCATATATCATATTTTAAATTCCAATCGAAGTGAATCAACATTATTTACACCCTATTTGCTCCTTAAGTATATATGATTCGATCTGATTCCGAAGCATTCGCATAGCTATTACGGAATTTCTACTCTTGTCTCTTGATAACTACTCGTCGAGACGATTAAATTTTGCTGAACGCTTCATATATTTTAATCTGTCTCCTTCTCTTTCACCAACGGTTGTGTTTATACTCTTGTCACGACAAAGACGATTAATCAACGGCTAGAAATCCTAGGCTTAATATCGTGTCATTCATTTCCATGTTTCCAGCGACATCAAGGACCTTACTAGCTGACAGCAGATTCTCGAAACGGCCTTTACGTATTACGCTCATGACGAGTGTTGCGAAACTCGCCTCGGCACCTAGCCTGATGGAAATGAGATCTGTTGAGGCCAACCCTCGCGGGTGTTAGCGGCGGAGAAGTACCTATCCTGCCTACCCGCTCGACCACCTCATTAATGGTCTCGTTCCATCTGGAATACGAGCGGCTCGGCGCGCGACATGGAAGCGAAGAAGGACGTCCGGAAAAATCGAGATGACAGAAGAGAGAGAGAGAAAAAAGAGAATCATACCGTGCGTGCAACAGACAAAAGTTTTCTCATGCGAAATGGCGAGGGAAGCTGGAAGATATTGCGGGACTCAGGATTTTAGCCTGAAGGTTGGCTAGAAAGACCTACTCAGTACCTTTTATGCTATATAAGGATTATAAAACTTCTTTGTTAAAACTTTCGCGGGTACTCGTCATGTTGAATAAAAACTTTTGGGCTATGTTGCCTGTCAATTCTTGGGTGGCACCTACGTTTCCCGACCGATGCTGGTCGCTTTCTCAAGGGATTCAGAATCATAATTGACGCGGCAACATAGCCCAAAAGTTTTTATTCAACACTTATAAAACTTGTATGAACATCAACTTAGCATTTCATCAATCATTATAATTTAAAATAAAATATAATTTATATCATTTATAATTTTTACGGTGACGTTCACAATAAGCGATAAAGGCGCAAATAGAGTTCCTTTCCTTCAGATGGAATAATTTTTCCTGACTAATCCAGGCACATCAACATATATCTGGGAATCTGTTTGCCTAATAGGAGATACATACGTATGCTACGGTAAGAAGGGAATGGAAGATTTACATAGTCATGCTTGCAAGACCGTCAAAGGGAAAGATTGAAGGGAAATCGTATACAACTTTCAGTGTAATTGGTGGATGTTCAGTTGGAATGGTGGGAAAAATGCATGCCGAGATATTTGTGTTTGCATAATATTTTTCGATTCCGAAATTTTGACACTTCAATTGCGATTCTATTTTTCTCAGTGAAATATATTCGATACGTACTTGTTATGGAGGGCGGTGGGCTAGTCCGTGGAGCGCTTGGGTGCTGATATAAGCGTCTCGGTTTCAGATCGCGGGAAAAACCTTCGGTCACCCCCGAACGCATACCTTGGAAGCGAGAGGTGGCTTAGGAAGGGGAACTAAGTTCAAGGTAGGAACTACCCTCTTTTGTCATATCCAAGTGTGGAGTGTAATCACTGAACACATGAGTGATACCTTCTCACAAATATTTTTTGATGATTGAGGAATTTTTCGGCAATTGAACCTGATAAAAATGTTGAGTTAACCCGCGTCTTGTGGCTAAAAAGTCAACGTTTCTTTCCCTCTTCCGGAGACATCTTCAGCACTAATGTGCTGGCAGAAGAAGAGGTCCCCGGCAGAGGGGAAGAAACGTTGACTTTTTAGCCCCAAGACGTTGGTTAACACAAAATTTTTATTAATCGACGACATATGGACCCCGAAAGTGTTAACAATTTCATAAACATGATAATTTGAGCTCATTCCTCAACATTTTCATACAAAACTCCATTTAAAAATTAAACACTTTATTTTGTAAGTTTTCAAAATGCCAAAGCTTCGGTTGTAATTATTTATATGAAATCTTATGTCTTCGCGCTTGAATCCGTGGTGGCGAACCCATGTGCTCGCTTTTCGGACGGGCATTTAGAGGCGGCGAACATGAAAGATTTCCCTTCTGTTGAGGCACGGTGCCGCTCAGCTCGTGGGGATGGAAGGAGCAGGCGGGCGGTCGCGGAATACAATATCGAAGGCTGATGAAACATAGATTCGCGCGCGGCATGAAAGCAGCCACTCGCTTGTGGCCACTGGTCACGCGTCCGTCACGGAGCAAGTCCTCAAACGTACCAACGCTCCCCGATCTTCATCCTCATACCCGCAATCTCTCTCTCTCTCTACCCCTTCCTCCTCCCTCGCGGTATTTATCCAAGTGGGCGAACAGGATCCGCCATCATAGCAGCCGGGGCGCTGTTAAAAGAGGAAAAAAAAGTTCTTCCGTGCATTCCCCCGGGTCTCCCGCAATCCATCCAAGGACTTGGCGAGCAGATCGAGTCCGTGCGTGTAGCGCGAGAGCGCGAGCTAATTTTTTGAGATTGGCTCGCTTCGGAAAGTTCGTTCAACCCTTTAAGGAGTTTACCTGGAGGCGGGCCAAAACAATATGCCGTATAATCTTGCCGGATTGAACGGCACGGTAGTCAGGACTCATTTTTCGTAGCTTAGGTAGGTTAATGATCAACGTGAAGACCATAGTCAGATGAGGCTTTGTGGAGTTTCTAGAGCGAAGAGCGTGAGATTTTATTCAACGCTCATTGGTAAAATTCCTGAGGAAGTGGAGCATTTTCAATATTTGGAAAGGAGAAACAGCAATGCTGATACAGTTGCAAATGTATGGGGGAGTGAAGTTATTTGTTTATGATAACACGGAGACGATAGTCACATTAGGTTTTGCAGAGCATCTAGAGAAAAGAGCGTTAGGCTTAATTTTAAATAAGTGGTCAAATTCTTGAGCAAGTGGAACCTTTTCATTTTTTAGGCGGAAAGGTGATAGAGCAAATCTGATACAGCAGTAAGTAAATCGGGAAGTGAAGTAATTTGGTAATGATTACGCAAAAGACGATAGTCATGAGGTTCTGTGGAGCTCCTAGGCCAAAGAGCGTGGGACTTAATTTAACGCTCATTGGTAAAATTCCTGAGCAAGTGGACCATTTTAATTATTTGGGATGGAAAAAATAAAAAATCCTGATACAGTAGTAAATATATCAGGGAGTGATGTTGTTTGGTAATGATCACGCGAAGACGAATGTCACATGAGGTGTTTTGTGGGGCTTCTAGATCAAAGAGCGAGAGACTTAATTTAAAACTATATCGTAAAATTCTAGATTAAGTGGGACGTTTTCATTATTTGGGCCCCAAAGATGAAAGAGCAAAGCTGATACAGTAGTAAATATATCGGGGAGTAAAGTTATTTGTTAAGGATCACGCGAAGACGATAGTCATGAGGCCTTGTGGAGTTGCGAGAGCAAAGCGTATGATGCTCAATTTATAGCTAATTGGTAAAATTCTTGAGCAAGTGGAACGTTTTCATTATTTGGGACGGAGAGACGAAATCGCAATGCGGAAACAGCTGTAAACATATGGAGTGAAATTATTAGGAAAAGCAGGCTTTTCGGAATGGGAAAGGTAATAAGTGGAAGTAAACAAAGGCTAGCAAATAGTCTATTCTGGAATGTAACTCTCTATAGGTCGGAAGCGTTGAGGTAGAGAGAATATAGGAACGTGGTGGTGAATAGTAGGAGAGAGAGAGTTATTGAATGAGTTTGAGAGGAGGGGGTTTAAACGGAGCTTAAATGAATGGTGAGGCGATGCTGAAGTTTTCTCTGTTTGATATTAATGGCTGGAATACGATATCGACTCTGTGAGTCTGAAATTTAAGAACTTAAACTATGATTGTCAACTGTCGACGATTGTCTATAATTCGACAATTTCAATATCATTTCAATTACACAAAAATTCAAAAATTGACAATACAATCGGATATTACTGATTGTCATTATTTATTGCTAATTTTTCATTGTGGACTGCTGTTACTGTCAATTGATATCCACAAACAATCGATAGACGAATGTAATTCAAATATTGATTCAAAATTCTTCCTTTAATATGCAAAATCCACATCTGATATATGAAAATAGCAAACGGTTTCGATTGGTAGATTCAATGATTTTGGGTATAATGATCGACGATATCGGGATTAAACTTATCTTCTTCAATAATATGAATAATTTGGCGATAGATGAAAAATACATGGAAACCTGGGACGCAATCAGTGTTTTCTCCTTGAGCTGCTAATATCACATCTCTCCATGGCCTGAGCTCACAATGCTGCATTTCAAACTCCACGACAGCATTTGCAATGAGAAGGCACTTATTGATAAATAAGTGATCCAGAATCGTAAGCTGAGAAGTAATAACGGTAATGTGACGGGGACCTGAATTACATTATAACGTTCATATTAGCTTTAACTTTAGTTAAGTGTTCAGCGGTGATTGCGGTTGAACAGCTTTTTAAACAGATGGAATACCAAAGTTGAGTGTTACCTTGCACTTTCATGCCTGCGCTTAATTTCCTCGGAAAATCAACTGCACTCTTGATCATCGAACGCCCAAATAGGGATGATTACACCTTATGCACTTAACCACATTGATAGTTTTTTTGGACCGTTCAGAGACGGCCATTTCTTAATTTTTTTAAACGTTTTCAAAACGTTAACTGGAGGTTTATGAGCGCTAAAAATTGCGTAGTTCATCCGTTTTCTCCTCTTCAGTTTATTAATGAGTCCGAGAGATGAGGAGGTCTATTAACTTCCCTACCTTTTTCATTCTTAACTCGCCTCAAATCAAACGCGCGTGACTAAGATTCGCTCAGACGTTGGTTGATGCCGACACCAAATATAGCTACAGATCAATGAACCACAGCATCTCATTTTTTTTATTTTTCAATTTACAACTCATAAATTCACCTAACTTTGGGCGTGTCACAATCTTTTTTTCAATCTGTGCGTCATTCGGGAAAAATAAAGAGAGAATTTATGCTTGCTTCCGCCTGCTCTTTCAAGCATTGATGACCATGCAAGATAAACTTATTTGCAATAAAAATGCGCCATATTGGGAAACTGTTACGGTTGAATAATTGTGAGAACTTCTTTACCGAATCCGTTTAAATTTTAATCACTTTAATGGTTTCAAATTTTTTCTTCCCTCAATTTATAGTTTAATAAAACATTTTTAGGCTACGATGAGTCATGATATTCAAGGCTCGAACGAGAATAATTATGCAATGTACAATGTAAATGAAAAGGGTCATCCTTATTGCCTTATCGATTTGCGCATGCTCGTAATTAGCGACAAATTATTCGAGGAACTTTTGCAACGCAAGGTAGCGGTCTTCGTTATTGTGTTTGAACTATTCATGAGAACGTTCCCCATAATTTCTACTGTTTTCGATAGAGAGGTGATAGAGAAGATCACACCAAGGTATTACGGTTGCATTTATGTTTTTCCTGTGTCTTTGACACTGCTCTTAAAGATTTGGAAATCAAAGTTGTTTTCGCAGGTGTTTGGGACACATTTTCGTTTTAATAATTTGATCACAGTTAAATTATCCATATTAATGAGTCAAACGATCAGTTAATGTACAGTTGTGAAACATATATTGTAGAAGCAAGTCTTCCTTTTAATTAAGAAATGGCTCAGAGAGAATTAGGGTCAAAATGGTTTTGTTACTTAATGTGTTATAGTAATCTAATTTTAACACTATGGAATACAATTCTTTATTAACGTCTCTTAACTAATGCTTTTAAATGTCTTATTTTTGCCACTTAAATCTTACCTTCTGTTTCCTTGACTTTTGGTAAGCCTTTGACTGCTTTTTTAGGAAAGTGGGTCAGAAGGCATTGGAGGAAACCAAATAAATTATTGGCTGCGGATCATTAGTAGCCTTATAACATCTGGCATTTAAATTAGTTAAAACAGGAATAAAAGAATATATCAATATTTAATTGGCGTAAGAAGTACTAGCATTAATTTCTCCAGTGAGGTGGTAGGTCTACTCTGTCGCTAAATATTTATTTCAGCTTTGACTACACGTATTGTAGGAGCTACCTTCAGATTTAATTTTGAGGATATGCTCAATAATTAATCAACGGATAAGTCCAGGTGGGTGGAATTGTTTCTTACCAAATATGATGAAAGGAACGTAGAGGTTTCTGTTATATTGATAGTTATTTAAGGTTGGCATTTCTCATTCAATGCGCCCCAAGTCTTAAAATCATATGTCTTCATTAAATAAGGACTGGAATCACTACAAAAATGTCTATTTTTGTAAATATTTTCGATTTAATGATTATGCTTTACCAGAAATATACTCTTATTTCAAGAAGGGATAAATTATTATTGCAGTTTGGTATGAATTAATGCTTGGTTTTACTATCTATGAGCAATACTGGAATCATTTTTCTTTAATGGTACGGGGTGAGTCATTTTTTGTCTCACCAGCTATTTTAGCTTTATCCTGGAGTATCATCTCGCGATGGCATACCATGAGATGAACTTTAATGTTAAAAACTGCTATTTATGATTAACTTTACTGTAGGATAATCACTCGTTCTCACTAAGGTCTTGGCGAGTGTTCTATTTATTTACACCATATGTCTTACCTCCTACCTTCACTCAACTATAATGGCATTCAAATGCTATATCTAATTTATATGAAGACGTAATTGAATAAGTACGTCTGGTATGTTTACTCTTTCTGCCAGTGACCTATTGTTGCCCTTGACATTTTATAGAATTCCTACTCACATCAAGGCTAACGAAGCAGCATTAGTTTGATGTTAAAACCTTACCTGTTGTGCTTGCGTCTATCTGTCATTGTTAACTGGAAACGATAACTATATCCTTGCACAAGTATATTATCGCTGACTATCTGCATTCACGGAATCCAGCAATAGACTGTATGAATGCAACTTGAAAAAAATTAACTGCTGACCAAATGAAAACTTTGATGATCGTGGGCTTTTGAAGGATTTGCATCTCCATGATTCGGTGTGAAGATGGATAATCAACTTCGTATACCAGCTACAAAATTGTCGAGAGAAAGTCCTAACGAAACGTGATTATCATCCCTGCGGGTGAAGCCTGCGGAAAGTACACATGGGTCATATTTCTAGAGATAGGTTTGTTAAGTTATGAATTTTATTCGTCTTTAGGAGACGTGGTGACGCATATAAAATGCGACATTTATTTTTTCGATAAACAGCCTATCTCTCCATTGCATCATTGCCTATTTTTGAAATTAGCGTAAAAAAATCAATACATTTTATTTTTTCCCCTCTTATGTATGCTTTTGTTGTGTTTTAGACGTGAATTAGTTCACCTGGATAACTATAATAAAAGTTATGCTCATTAATTGACCAATGGGTCCGTCTAGACGTGTGGAATTATCTATTGGCAAATAAGATGAAAGTAGCGGAGAAGACGCTGTTATATTAATAGTGATTTAAGCATAAATCACTTCGATTTTCTCATTCAATGTGCCCCAATTCTTAAAATCGTGTTCGTCTTCATGAAAGAAGGGCTTAAATTATTAATTTATACTTCAATAGATGAGGAAAGACTATGATTCTACACGCCAGATGCGTCAACTAGATTTCATTAGAAACCCAGGCTCCATATCATTCTTAATCATGCATCTCGCACGTTTTCCGGCTCTAATTTATCACTATCCCATGAATTTACGTTCCACGTTGCTCTAAATCAAGCCGTAATATATTTATTAAGGCGGATACTGCAAGATGACGAGGAAGCGACTTCATAGAAACTACTTTCCCTATCCCTAACCTGTCGTGATACGTGTGGACGGTATACGAGGAGAGGAATAGCAAAACCTCTCCTCCCCCTTATGCCGGCGCGCTTGCGAAATAGCGGCGTCCGGTGGAGTCACAAAGCAAAACAAGCGAGCATCGGCTGCGTGCGCACCTGTTTCGCCTCTTGGCAATTATCTCGCGTATTGGCTCTCAATTTTGTTATTTCCGTTAGTTTTAAGATAATTTCAAGCGGTATAATTCAAAATCACGAACAGCTTTTTCCAATGCGAATTATATTGACATTTTTCCAAAACCAATATGCCAATTACTTTCGATAATTGTGTAGTATGGTCAAAGTAAATCGTTTACTGGCACTTTTAATAGCTTTAAGGGGAACCAAGCGATATTTCTGGCTCGGTAAACCTGTCTGCGCCGTTGGCTAATGATTGTGTTGTTCAAGGGGTTTGGTGGGTCTGATATAATTCTCGCACAGTGAAAACATTGAAATTTGCATTTTGAAATGGGAGTCTATAAATTTCTTATTTTATTTTACATTCCTAGGTCTCAGGTTTATGGATGGATAATACCAAAGCCTCCATCCCTCTTGAAAATAAGGGTGAGTACAGAGTTTCTTATTACGAGAAATACCAGTTGTAAAACGATAAGTTTTGCATGATTTTCACGCTCAAATGAAAACTCTGCTCCTCATCATTAATCGTAAATAACATTGTTTTACTGAAATATGCTATTTTCGAAGCTTATTGCTTTAAAAAGTGTGAATGTGTCAAGACTTTTCTTTGGAGGCTTTTCACGAAAGCTGAACTTGTAGTTAGAGAACTATTTGTAAAATGTTAAAATTCCGATAAGCTAATCGTGGGCAAGGGAAAAAGCTCTTAAAATTGGGGCATCTGCGTGGAATTTTTGTTCTAATATTTTCCTGAAACTCATGTAAATCACGATCGAATGCAATCATGCAAGTTTTAATCCATGCCATGCTTAAAAATAAATGTATTCAGAATGACTCAGTCAACCGGTCAGAGGATTTGAATAATTGCAAGAATAATTGCTGCCAAATGCAGGCCACGGTCGACTGCATTTTGCCTATTAGACTGGGCGTGGTCGCAATCGTGAAGTCCACTTTTCTAGGCTCGGTAGCACAATTCAAGTGTACGCCGGCTCCAAGCACTAACACAACCACACACAAGCGCTCAAGACGCATATACTCCCGAGGCGTTAATACTTCAACTAAGAGACGAGATATGGCGGCCTTACAACACTCCTTCAAGCGTCTATCACATGCCACGGATTTGGACTCCGTTTAGAGGTTAAAGGGGTAGGGAGGCCAGTTAATTCACGGATAATGCGAAGAAAGCGCATAGCGAAAAATGCGCACATATAGATACGTGCAAAGAAAGCGCACAAGGGCCAATGTGACATTTTAGGGTTGGGTTACGTTACCAGGAAATGTAAATACGAAGGTGATTCATCAAGCAATACAATAGCTCAGGTACATTCCTTCTGACCATCCAACATAGTTCACCTCAGCGTTCAGGAGAGTCATCACGTAATACAATAGCTCAGTGACATCCATTCTACTACAATAATTGTGAATATTCATGCATCTCCAATTTGAGTAAAATTATTTACCAGCGAAGCAATATCTTTCTGAAAGTAATTTCCCTCCTACCTCACCACCCATAGGTACATTGCTCAACAATATACTGTCTAGTTCAATATCCAATAACCCTGACGAAATATGAGCATCAAATACAAGACATGATTAATGTAAATTGCATGAAATAAACAGTTAAACATGCATTTAAACTTACTTGTGCGAAATAAAAGCGCACATATATAAAAATATGTGCTAAGAAAGCGCTCAAGAACCAATGTGACGGTTTGACAGCCCCAACAGTTACTGAATAGTCATAGGTATACCCCTCCTCAGAATCCACACCATATCACCCACCTTTGTCATTACAGTTCTGGTAGTCCTCTAAGTGACACCTTAAGCAGCAATCGTCTCTTTCAATGTTTTATACTTACTAGACTTAAATTTATAGCTACTATTTTACTGTTTTGAACACTAAAATTCTTTTTAGTATTTTAACATGGTTTATCTATGCAAATCATTACTACCTATAAGTATAAGCCCACAGCACATCATAATGGATACGCATAGTTTATGAGTTAAGGGAAAAGATAGATGGGTTAATAGTTTTGCGCTCTGTATTTCTAAGAAGACAGGGTAACTTTCTGCTAAGAGATGTCGCGGTATATCATATCTAATGATCAAAGAAGATATCGTATTGACCACAAATTTCATGAACAGCGTACAACACGTGTTTCGATTGTTACACAATCATCACCGTGTACTAACCGTTTCTAACCATGTGTAAAAATTGAAACATGTGTAGTACGCTGACATATAAAATTTGTGGGAAATACGATGTCTTCGTTGATCATTTTTATGGTAATTTTCTGGATTCCTTTTGTAACTCCATAAGGGTTCATCGTGCGCTTTTTTTGCAGTGCGCTTTTTTCGCTTTGCGGTTTTTTCTCGACACCAATTCACGTCGACACAAGGTGGTGCATCTGAGAGAGGTGTTTAAGTGCCTCTCCGGTGTCGACCTGCCCGCTCTCCTTTTGGGTTATCTCTCCGTGCACGCCGTGCCGTACCATTCCATTGGTCAGGATAGAGGTGTCAAGACGAGCCAAGCGTAACTCTCAAAGCGGACTGCAAGAGGTCCGGGGTGATCTTGATAAAGAGCGTGTCTCGGTCGAGTCGGGTCTTTGAAACGGCAAACTAAGGTTTCAAGCGAGGCGGGGTGGGAAAAATCTTTTCCTTCCCCGCCTTAATATTCCCTCCAAGGAAAATTGTGCGGTATTCCGATGGATGTGGATGAATGAGCGCATGGACTATGCCTCATAAAATTCGAATATTCCGAGTCCTTACAACGGTTCTGGACGGGCTGTGTGGTAAATTTTCAGGGGAAATTGTGGTGTGGTTTGGAGAAGCTTGAAAAATTACGCCTGAATGACTCGGGAAAGGAAAAGAATGAGTGCCGCCGCATATTTCGTCATTTGTGTGTTGGTGAGGAGCAAAACGGGAGAAATCGAAAGGAAATTATCGGCCGGAAAGCATGTTGTGACATTATGTAATGCGAGATATGTGTAAGTGAAACGTGCGCGAAACAAAGTATGCTCTCGAAACGGAGTGTGAGCCATATTATATCTTTATTATTATGTCATCACATTCCACTTGTGGTGGTGAGATGTAAACAGAATATTTCGCTGGCATTCCATATGCTGGCTCATTTACCTTTTTATGAGGGGAAATGATCATCGTTTGGCTGCCAATGGGATTCGGGAAGTCCTTGAATGTTTTGGCTCTTGCAGCGAAGGTCTTAGGAGCATAGCTTTTATTTCTGTAGTGCTTGGGCTGAGTTTTGATGTGCCATTCATGCCCTGCTTTCTTGCATTCAAATGTATCTTTCCTTAAGTTTCTCGTGTCATCAACGTATATACCATCGTCTCGCTCGGCATCTCATTACAAATCTTCGCATTTCACGTTTCCCATTCCGTTTTTACTAAGGCTTTTCATGTGCTAGATAAATTTTAATCCACCCCTAAATTTGAAAAAAAGTAATTTCTAGGGTACTTAAGCCGAATCATATGAAAATGTTTTAGCTATCGTATATTTGTCTGGACAAGATACCGGAAATGAGATTCATCAATGCACAGGTTTTGTTATACTTTGTTTTTTTTCAGTGTTAGAGTTACAGACGAAATTTATGCTAAATAGAAAGCTCAGTTGTACATTTTTAACCAGTTCCCTTGGGATCCATCCACGGACATTTGGCTCACTGGGCACAAATTTTAGCTCTGTAGTTAATGTGGATATTCTTGACGTTCATGCGGCAGACTTGGAATATACCGCATATTAATTTATAATTTATATTATAAATTAAATCTTTCAGTTCATGCAGTTTTTTTTAACCGCTGTTATATTTGTTGATACCCGCCGATATATCAATGGTTTTAACGAAGTTATGAGTTTTTCCACTCTTTCATGTATCCAATATTATTCTCGTATTGAAGTTTAGAATAAAAGGTTACATATTAATCTATCAGTAATTAAAAAAATTGACATTGGTGATCGATGACTCACGATTTGTGACTGATGACAGTATGATTTGTATAAATACATATACATACAAATATTATAATAATGAATGCAATCGGTAAGATAACAAATAACTGAATGCAAAGAAATAAATTTACTTCTCATGTATGTTAGCACCAGACCTATGCAAAAAGTGTAAGATGGTAGCCCCATAACTATTCAATAAGGGGTACCTTTATATTCCATAATTATTTAAGTGTTTTCTATTTGAATGTAAATGGAATAAAGTTATATTATATTATATTACATATAATTTGTGTAAGGGAAGTTTTTATAAACGCCATATTTACCTTTTAATCAAAACTGATAGCTAGAAGGTGACCGAATCAATCCGGGTTCTCATACTTGTTGACGGTGAGCTCTCAACGCAGACCATGGACATTCGTTGGGAGTTGTTATGAGGGTAGCCTTATGTTGCCCGAGGAGATTTGAACGTCCGTTGCACGGGAAACGCAACGCTCGAAGTGCGAAGCTATGTTTCATGCACGCCGACCGTTTGACCAAATACGCAGGCAGACGTATATGTTGATGAAACTGAGGACGCTTGCCGCTTCCACTTTTACGACACCTGTAAACTCAAGTCTCTCGTATCCATGCGTTCCCAGCTCCGCTTTTGTTTATGTCTCGTGGTGCAGTCGTTCAGAAGGAGCTATTTCTAGAAAGCTGATGCGAATCGATGCAGTCTTGGGTTACGGGATGGAAGTGATTATTTTGCAATACGGATGGCCTGTTACCCTACTAGTGCGGGGTCCTCTATAGCACTAGTGGTTGACCGCTCGACGCGCATAGCCATTCCTTGCAAAGGCGGACATCTGCTGCGTATATCTTTCATCTTTACGCACCCGGATGCATGTGCGAGGCGTGGCGCAGACTGGTGGATACTGAAATTTTTAGTCACCTCCATTATACCGTAGTCTAAGTGAAGTGTTATTTTGCCGCTCTCATCTAACTGTTGATATGTAGTTTCTAAACGCGGTGTCGGGGTGCTGGAAGAGGTTCTAATAAACCTCATTTTATGCGACAGTATTCTCCCATTACATTAATGGGCTTATAATGGCTGAAAGGTTTGATTTTCTTCAAGCCGTGAGCATTCTACTCGTAATAGTGCTTCATCTGCATTGAATGATGTCTTTTTAAAGTTGATATTTGGCTAATGTCACAGCGCAAAATACGAAGAAGTTTATTATTGATAAATATCTTTTAATGTCTCTTCTCTCTTACTTAACTCAACGTAATGATTCCTATTGCGATCGTTTTCGGTGCATATAAATTTTATGAACTTCGCTCGTTGCAAAATAAAAATTTCTTTGCATGCAATCCCTTCGTCAGTGGTGAAATGATAAGGCTTTGAAGTGGTTAATGACAGTAAATGTAGATGAATTGAACCAAACTGATGGAATGCGTATGTACATGTACAAAAAAATCTTTTTTGATATTTCAGCCGCTTGAATGACTTCTCGGGTGACAGCAAAATAATAATTCCCTTATTTTCGATTAAAAATATTTTTAGTTATTTTAAAGTGAGTAATCAGAATTCTCTGTAGCTACAGGTATTGGGCTGTTAGCATGGTACTTGGTAAATTATGGCCTTGGAGAGTTAGTTATCAAAACATGTGCGTAACAACTTCAATGATATTTAGGTCATTACAGTCCATTGATGCTTACTTATTATCTTGGTAGTAACTGTACAGAAGCTGTTAATTATACATATGGAATGAATTAAATATTGCATCGTTACAAGGTGTTATGCAAGATCAAAAACATTTCATGTGCATGAAAATTTCTTCGCTCCGGAATGCTAGAAGTGAGTTTATAAATGTTGTCTTATTTCTCTTGAGAGAATACACTCATATAAATACTTATTTCTTAAAAATATATTATGAAATTATTCGTTGAATGAATTTTGAAAATAACATACAGAGATGGATATATTTTGTGCCTAAATTTTATGCATTGCTTCTGAACAGGACTGATTTATAAATGAGCCATCAAAGCCCGCAGACATATTTTTAGTTCAGTTTAAGGTGACTATTGATTGGCAGCCATCCCTGTTCGTATAAAATACAGAAATTATCGTAGAATTGCGTCATTCCGTACCTTCAAATTCAACCTGGTTTATGGCGCACTTGTGCTTTGAAAGAGGTATGTTGAGTCCCATGCCCTTGTGGGCCCTCTAAAGTTGATTGATCGATCATGAAGAAGGTTGCCTGTGTCACGGACGCCTAGACTTCGCTTGGCCAATTATGACGCGAGGTGGGCAATAAGGCCACGAGGAACTCAACGCAAACCTTGTCAATGCAAAATCATGAGTAAGCTGGATCAGGAAGTTGAGAATGGCATCTGTGAATTCTCAAGTCCCGTAATATCGATTTATCCCACATATCTTTGCTTTATTTACTTTCTGTAAAGTTTATTAATTCAGCTGGTTTGGTATTTTATGAATGATACATTACGTTAACGGCGTTAAAATGAGTAAATAATTTTTTTTGCTCGTTAAAAATTAAATGCATGTATCTATGGCCCTTTAACTCTCGGAGAAATATTATAATATATAATGATAACTAATAATGAAATTAATTGTATACTAGAAGATTTTGGGAGCTATTTTGACGTCAATGAAGTCATTCGTTGGCATACTAATGGAGTGATAAGAATAAAAATTCTGTAACCATCAATTCAATTTTCAATTTCATTTTATTTTTACATGAATTATCATAAGAAACTATGTTTAACTATGGGATTAAAGATATAAGATTAGGTACTATGCCTTGTTGAGAAGAAGAATAGATTTTTTAATTCATGCAATTTTTTAATATCCTTTGGGTGTTCCTCAAAGTTATCTTTTAATAATTTAGTTGTTTCGTTATGTATCATCTGAGCATATCACTTTAAGTTTGTGGGTATAGTCATTTTCGATTTCAAATTTAACAATTTACCCGTGACTATATAGATTCCTCCATTGCGGAGCGATTTAAGTAAGGTTGGGCGTAGTGAAATGCGTTACCTCATAGCTACAGCTTACGATTCATCCGTTAAGCTTGTGCTCACGGCTGCATCATCAAGCGCCCTGCGAGACGCCAGTAATGATTTAATAACAATGCCAGGAGAAAATCTTGCAATTGTGCCAATGCTGGAAAGACACCACAGGGGTTATGGCATCTTAATGTAGCTGCCATGCCAGATGATCAGTGAGGCAATCTACTTTGATTCGGAGCAATTACTCACCACAGACCGGATTTCATCTTATGCCTTTGTATTCACTCGGTGATATTGTTCGGATCCAGGAATGATACTCATAGCCCTTAGCTGGCAATCGAATAATTGCTAGGAAGGAGGGCAATATTCCGTGAAACGTGCAGCGGCGTCTATTTACTTGTCTCATGAAGGGATTTCCTTATTGCCTCCATAGCATTAGGCTTGCTTCTTTTTTTATTAAAATTCTCTAGTTTTTAAACTGATTAAACACAATGCGATCCGTTTAACTGTAGCTAAGATGGGCAAATTTATGGTTACATATTAATGAAAATGCTTCTAAAAGTAGGAAATATCATGTAACAGGGTTTATAGTGTATTAAAATTGGAATTTTAGAATTTCTTTGCAACTCCTAGAGCAAGCAATAGCGTGGCACTGATGTGGTTACCGTAAATGGATAATTTAAAAATACATCTTTCCTCGTTTTGATAGTGCGTTCAAAAATGAACGGAATTGGAGATTTTCACTCTATTATTCAATAATGTGGCTTGAATTTTCGTAGAATAACTTAATTAAGTCATGCCTGAGAATACGGCAGATATATATTTACGCTGTATTTAAATGAGCTATCAGTAAAGCCAATATAAGGTGAATACGCAGATCGAAAGTTTCCATGTATGTAATTGAATTACTGCAATATTGCACAAAAAATTGATTTCTCTCAAAAGGTTTCAACGCTGAGTGGCTCTCTGCTGTACCTATAAAATGAGTTCTTTTGATTTCATTGCAAGGCTATTGAAATAATGTTTGCAGAGAGTTACAATGAAACCTGTATACTACGAAGAAGAAGAATGCAGCAACTTTTCTTAAAAAATAAACGTCGTAGGAAGGCATTTTGAACCCATCACGGATTAAACTGGGATGAATTAGAGAATTATATCACTCATTCATACATAATCACTATATCACAGAGATTAATTTAGATGTTTATTGTGCTAAAATGTAATCGGTATACTACTTGAATTTGAATTTAATTTTATGGAAGCAGTAGGAATCCGACGAACAAGCCATCTTTTTCTCGCATAGAAGTAAATTGCTCAAACGGGACCCTGTGTAGACACAACAGTGAAGTGAAGAAGGTAGCGTTGGAAGGAAAGGGAGGCTCCCAAATCACTTCTTTAGAACCCCATGGAAACCTACCTTAATCGGTAGAATACTATTATTATAATAATGTGGTGTACATGTGGGAGTCCTCTCCCGTACCACATGGTGATGATTGATCACCCCGTGCCAAACACCCTAGAGATAGCTCGCACGGTATTATGTAGAATGTTTTATATCATCTGCTCAAATGCACTCATTTTCCGTAAAAGGTATGGTCGGAGATTTATTTACAATAGATACGAAAACAGTTTCGAATCTATGTGTAATTGGGATGTTTCTATGTCAACTTCGAGCGGTTCTGTGTCCGCAGCTGTCGAGGTCATCTTTGCAGTGAGGTGCAGTCACTGGGTCAGGCGGCAGTGTGTTAAGAGACGCGGTGATGGGGCGCCAGACATTCGTGCATCTCTTGAAGGCCCCGAATGTGAAGAGGCCATGACCTCCCTTCTTCTCCCGCTTGGCCTTTATCTCGTTCCTTTGGCGACACCAGCTTTTCCTCCACACCTCCACTACAGCCCTTTCATTTAGCCTCCCTCACTCCACCGCGCGCCGGCTTAAAATATGTTCCCATTCCCTCCACTGCTGCAGTGGTCGACCACCCCATCCTCACAACCGGCAAGAATTCTCTCATTTCTCCCACCATCATCATCTTTCAATCTTCCGCGAGGTTTACACACGCCGAGTGCGTTATGTCTTTGTTTGGTTATGCGCGCGTTGAGCACGCTGATGGTGATATATTCGTCTCAGAGACGTAATGACGTAATATCTGTCGGAATGCCAAATGTCGCGCGTTTCCCCCCGAATAAAAAGGACGCTTTTGCCCCCGAATATAATGAGGATCCGTGGGGTCAAGTGTAGCCGGGTGGTAAGGGCAAGGAGCGTGTAGAATTTTTTTGCGTGATATTTAGATGAAATCTTTGCCTCTACTCATTACCTTGTCAATTACCAGCTTTTGTATCGGAATCTGAACTGGAAATTATAATATTCAATTCTTGAACTCTAAAATACATCAAGGATTAATAAGAAAGTCCGGTCATCATCAGCATATATGAACTCTGAGGAAAATATGCGAAAGTAGTTCATTTAATGGAAGAAGAATGTTGCAATTTTTTGGTTTGACTTTTAAGAAAAATCTTAATTAAAGGGAGATCCTTTTTAATTTGATAATGATTCTCAATTATGGGAGAGGGATTTATCAAGAGGCCGTACTTTGTGAGAAGAGAATCTTGATGTCTTTGGCGATGGTTTTTTTTTAATATCTTACTTCCTTTATCAGCTTTAAAAGTAAATGTTCTTTATTTTTACACGTGTAGCAATAGCTTTATCGAAAGAATATATTTACAGTTTTCATTTTTCATGGGTAATATCTTAATAAGATGAAAATAATACGTGTAGCCTAAATTGAAGGCTCGGATTTTATTGGTATTCAATCACATCCTATGATGTGTCTTTTGTATTCAATCAGCTGGGTTGGAACGATGGTGAAAAATACCATTTCGGTATGATGGAGGACAAAAGAAGGCTGTTTAGTGACTTTTAAGGAGAAGCTCTTGGGTGATGTATTGAGGGAAAACAGGTTGCTGGAGGTCTTGATGAATTGAAAAATTTGGGAAATCAGACAGGTTTAGTGAGATAGTTGGAGATGAGAGTAATTAAATTTCAGAGTAATTAAGGTCACGAGGGGTGATTTCTGGCAGTAAAGGATTTTGAGGATCAAATATTGTGTGTGATTCCTCTTAAATTTGCGGATCGAGTACATATTTAAATGCCTATGACTTTAATTTAGATGGCCTGATGAAGACAATCGTTGAAGGAAAAGTGGAAGGGAAAAAGGGCAAGGGACGGCCCCGTATGAGTTGCATAGGACAGATCATAAACGATGTAAAACAGAATATATACGTCGCTCTGAAAAGGCTAGCTGATAGGAGGGAGGGAAAGAGAGCTACGCCAAACCAATCCAAGGATCAATCAAACAGATTTGTGAGGCAGTCATTTGCGCTTTTAAGGGAATAGGTTGGAGAGAAACCTGGCGTCGGAATTAGTCTGCTCTAAACGATAGGAGCGAAAGGAGGAACGGGTACCATGGCTGAACGACTTATCCGAAGGATGGAGTATTTAACCTGTAGTACCCTCCATAAAGCACTCGTGTAGGGATCGGAAAATCACTGAAAAATATCCGCAACCGTCGGGAATTAAACCCGGACCCACTAGATGGAAATCAAACACCTAAAGCCACGACACCAACTCCATCTCCCATGAACTCAGATCTACGGAGTGAGAAGCCAGCATTTAAACCGTGATACCAACACGATCCCTCATGATACTCAAACTAATTTCAATAGATGGAAAATGATACTAATCTGTTAACATCCTTTAATGTGCTTTTTGCACCTAAGATGTTGCTATGGTTGTCCTAAAGATGCAGAGTTATTTGCTGTTTTCCCCGAAGAGAATAGCATTTCCGTTCTCGTGGTCTAGAGCGTCATTATTGAATCGAGTTCCAGTTCTCCTTTTTGTTGGTCAGGCGGATGAAGGATCGATCGCAATTCATCAAGGAATTTCAATTATAGTCGACTGTCACTCCGGCAAACCCACAGTTCATCAAGGCTAAATTTATCTAGATGCCAGCTCACCAACGCGGAGATGTATCGGGACTACATTAGCATCTGAACAAAACTGAAGGCCAACTGCATGACTAGGTCTACCCACTGCTCTCGTTGCACTTTTGAATTGGAGTATAAATAGCCACTAATAGGAGATAGCGGTTCTATCCTAATATACGTTCGGAACGGATGGTTAATTTATCAAATAAACTGAAAATGAATCATTGGATGGATAATTTAAGTGATGTATTTGGGTAATATATTCATATACATTTCATAGTCGATAGTCGCAGTTATTTAGATTTGCTTATGTCTCGAGAATTGGACTAAAAATTGTTATTCTTTGAAGGAATCAGTGTGTGGTGTCTGGTCGCATTTTAAAATTCTGGGCAACTTTAAGACCTATTATCATCCCAAAACTTAGGCTTCTATTATTGAATAGAGATTTATAAGAAAAAAGGCAAATAAGACGTATTTCTGAAGTTGTGAACACATTCAATTTTCGGTTTTATCTTAGAACATTATCAATCCTTTTAAATGTGCTGCGTCATCGACGGTAGATTCCATAGTATTGGTCTTGGATATGACGAAACAAAAAATAGTCAATGATGATGGATTTCACGAGAATAAACATCGATAATCAACACAAACCGCAATTTTTTTTGTCACAAGATTACTCTAAATTAAGATGGAGCGAGAGTGAAACTACGCCTTCCTAGATTAAATTGAACCCATTTTATAGAATTACTTCACATTTCCTTTAATTCAGCCTCAGCATTTTGATGGATGATTTAAATATTATTCAAATTAGATTCCATCGCAAAAACGTCTTGATGGCCATTGATGGCTTCGGGAATTCTTCCCTTATAATTTGGCACTCAATCACTTTGTACACCAAGTCCATTCTTTTTGTGTCTTATTAACGTTGAGCGTCCGACGTGAGTCCTCCGTGGCGACGATAAGTGTGTCAAGATCCTACCCGTCGGACGTATATGCGGGCTGGAAGAGGTGGGGGGCGGAGGTAACTCACTCTCATGCACCGTAGTCTCGATCAAGTACTTATGTGTTTCAGTTTATTTTTTCTTCCATCGGGGGAGGGTGTGCTTGCTTGCCCGTGCGTTCAATTTTTTTCCTCACCACCTCTTCCATATGGCGTACGCAATACGTACGTACCTGGCGTCGAGCCAAGAAGAGCGTCTCTTCAAGCCCATCGACTTCAGAGTAGCGGAAAATGTGCAAATTCGCATTCATATTCGCCAATCTGGAAAGAGTGTGCGGATTCATTGGAATATATGTATAATTCGCTATAATCTGATTATCGCTTTTGATTTCCCTCACTGTAATTGCAAAGTGAAGTATTTATGTCGGCGCATGATTACTGATGTATTTATAGGAATTTTCTGAAAATTAAGTACTCTTTCGTAAACAATTATTATTGTCATTTATTTTTATTTAAAAGGATGCCTTATTTTCCTTCAATTCACGTTATGAATGGGGAAAAAGTGCGTTCATTTCATTTGAATGCTGTAATTGCAAAGCTGTGGTGGTGTTAAGGGTTTTGAAATACTTAATCGTTTCTCTCTTCTTATATTGTAATGTTGGGAAGTATGGATATTAAAAAGTACTGGGGAAGGATTTGGTGCTTTCCCGGCGAATGCTGTTGATGAATCCTTCACGGGAAATCAGCCGGGTAATGATGGTCATTGCTGCCATCGAAACGTTGGCAGCAATGACCATCATTACCCGGCTGATTTCCCGTGAAGGATTCATCAAAAGGTACTGGGGTTAAGTGCTCATAATATAATTGAGGACGTATATCCAATTCAACTGTTTGATACAACTGTAAGATACAATCCCTGAACAATGATTGAGAGTGTTTGTGAGTTGATAAACACTTCAGGCAGATAGCTGACTTCTGAAGTAGCCGTAATGTCAAAAAAAAACTATTAAGCTATTACTTGTAAGCAATACCACCCATTTGAATTTCATGTAAACTTTAGGCAAAACTGGCAGTGTTTGTTCCATATTATAAAATTTTCATAGAAAATACGGACGATAACTTAAAAAATGTGCTTATTTTAGTGTTTTTTTATGAATTAGTCGCAGCTTAAGCACCATATCTCAAAAACTGATTGATGAATGAACACTTTACCACAAGAGAATCAAATATAGGTCCCGCAAGGTGTATTTTAAGTTATAAAATGTTGTTTGCAGTTATTTATATTTTAACATGTACTTTTACTACCTAAATATTGGAGTATAATTTCTATAAGCCAATTTTACTTATAGAGTACTCATTGTGAACTTATGGATTAAACATTTGTTTTTTTTCAGTTTCGAAGATAATGATTGCACAGGGTGGTAGTTCTCCAGACCATTGCGTACTTGTAGCTATGCCTAACCTACTTTCATTTTTCATACGTCCGTGCGTCATAATTGGTGAGCCCATGTACCATAGCTAAGTATTCGCTCGGATGGCTTCTCTGAAAACTCACCCGTTGACTTTCTATGAGAAAGCTTTTGATTCGAAAGAATTCTAACATTATTGACTCGATTTGATACAATGATTCGTTTTTTCTTTCGTAGAAGCTGTTTTTCACGGTATAATTAAGTTCTACCATAACACCGAACGAATTTTTACCATGCATGCATCTTTTTTTAGTTGATTTTGCATCCGCGCCCAATAAACGGATGGCATTGCGAATGCTATTTTCTAAAAATAGATTTACTGCCAATTTTGGGCGTTAGTCAACAAAGAAACATCACCAATTTTGCAGTACTAGAAAACTGAATTCGCAACCTTTTCACTCGAAAACGAAGAAAATCACACACGTTCTCTTTTTCAACTCTTCTGGCACTGGGGCTGAAATTTATGGGTGGAAGCACATAAAAGCTTCAGGCCTGGTATTATCTTCGTGCAATTTTCCAGACATGTCATGCGTTGATTAACTATGTAGTGCACCGTTATTGTGAAGTTGAAAAAAGGGTAAATGGAAAATTGAGTTGATGCTAGATATGGTGACTCATGTACAAAATCACTTGAGACTATCGATTTTCGTTTGCACAGCTAAAAAAAGTAACTCATATTTTGACGCCTATTATATAAGTAATCATATTTTTTGCGACGTGTTAAAGTTTTTTGGTGAGGGGCACCTAATTATGAATTAAAATTTGATTTCACAATTTAATTTCATGTACCCGTGAAAATATTATATGTACTTCCAGACATATCTCCATGGCTTATTTATCGACACAGAAAATATATTCTCAGGTGAGACGACATAATTTCAAATTTTCTGTATATACATCCTTTCTTTGCGTTCGCTGAACAAATCAGAGATCTTCCGATGAATTATTAGTTTAATTTTCATGGATGCGATTAAGAAAGATGATCTCAGATGGGCGATTTCTCTCCTCACCCAAGGAAATTCTAGCCCATGCTTTAAGCGTGAGGTTGAGAGAAATGCGAAATGCTGGGTGCGGTTCTGAACGTTGGGAGCGGTAATTGCTTGCTTCACCCGCACGCACGGATTACCCGATTCGCCATTTGCTTCGGGGCCGCAAAGCCTATCTCTCACTTACAGAGTCTCCTCATTGTGGCTCACGCCCCTGCAGAGTGAGTCGAAGTTGGGAGAGGAAGTTGTCGGGTCAGATGAAATGCTGGGAGAGTTCAACGCTCGAAGTACCTTCGGAAGTCATCACAATATTTGGTATTTACTGACCCAAAGGGGACTATATATTCGGGATACACCCACATAATACCCTGCGAGCCACCTCTAGGGTGTTTGGCAGGGGCTGATCAATCATCAACATTCAGCATACAAAAGGGCATGCACATTGCACACCGCATTCTTAGTCTTGCAAGGATGGATGCATTAATTTGTGAAATATTTGATCTAGCCGTGAAGAAGAATTTCTATGGACCAGGCGAAATTATTAAGTCAATTATTATCGCAGTCGGTTTACCTCTATCGAATTAGGTTTTTTTACTCTAGTAAGCTGTTTCTCATAATGCAAACGGTAAAGTGATTTTATGATAGTGAAGCGATTGAAATTGGTAAACTTAAATTTGGAATATTTCAAATGGTCCACATTTTTCATCCTAGTATAAGGTTATTATAAGGTTCTCTTACAAAGAAGAGGTCTCTAATAAATGTAGTTGTAGCAAGGAGATATCAAAGCTTACAAAAATATTTAAAATAGTCGTAATACATGTATCGCTATAAAATATGAAATTTCCAGTGTTTACGACAGTTTGACTACCAAAATAAAGAAAATAAAGTATTACCTACTTCTTTTAAAATTTGTTGTCTTGGGCTTGGAATCATCATGGAATCAGACAACAGACATCATGGAATCGAATTAACATGATGAAATGTAAAAAAATTATAATTTCACATAGTTTTAATTCGACCAAGGTTTCGACATGACCAGATGATGACGTGTCACGTCGCATTATTTAAATATTAGTTTCACCTGGAATTATAAAGTTGTTTTTCATTTCATTACATTACCTACTTTTTTGATAAATATTATTTCTCAGGAAGAAAATAATGAAAAAGTCACATTAGGACCTCATTTAGTTGCCATCTGGTCCTCGAATAATTCGTAAAACAGTTTTCAGTGCTCAGAGCTGAGGATAGGAGTTTTTAGTTTTAGGGAACCCGAGAATAACACAAAACAAAACGGGACACTCGCCTTGAGTATGAAGGTTGTGTCTAAATATTCGTGGTAGCCTCGATGTTAAAACTTTCTAATGAGCGTTAAAACGAAAGCAAAAAAGGAGCTTTCCTTACTAATCGATGGAGATGAAAGTTTTCGCTGGACTGTGGCGGATTAATGAATAATTGCAACGGTGGAGTGCGTAGTGGGCTAATGAACTGTAAGACCAACAGGTACGCTGAAAAATTTCGGATGTTGACGTCACAATTAAAAAAAGCAAGATGATCTACCTCAACGTTTCCGCGTCAATTGATCCCGGCATGTTGGTACGGTTCATCGTTGGCAGGGAAATGGCCACTCATTAAAGAGAACGACCACACCGGGCGAAACCCTTAATGGCTTAGGTTGCGGAAGGGTTGGTACGGAGATGAAGAAGGGATGAGATTTAATGGCATTTTTTTTCCTGCTGGTTGGTGGTTACCGGAGGTAAGGGCGGGTGATCTTTTAAGGGCAAAAAGGGGTTTTGCCCTGGGAATAGTAGGTTGCAAGAAGAATGCATCCCTTGAATGTTTCCCCATCTCGTCTCCGTCTAACGGTGGGGGTGTAATGAAAAAGACCGGTTTTTCTCGGGACCTCTTTCTACGCTCACGGATCATCTCACCCCTGCGCACCCTCCTCTAAACCCTTCATGCTATTCGCACTAATATCAGTCTATGGTTTCTCCTGCCCTCAGACTTGATCTCCGGTTGATTTCTTTAGAATAAGTTTTCTTGAATATCAAACAATTACTTGTACCACTTATTTTTTACAGAGCGCGACCCGGGTTTCAATGAATTATCATCATCTTCAGGCGCAAATTATGATTTATTTATCTTATTATTGTTTCCTAGTTACTTGATGAATTAAAAAAATTTTTGTGTGTCCATCAAGTAACTAGGAAACAATAAAAAGCTAAACAAATTATTATTTGCGCCTGAAGATGATGGTAATTCATTGAAACCCGGGTCGCGCTCTGTAAGTAATAAGTGGTATAAGTAATTGTGTGATATCCAAGAAAACTTATAATGGAATACCACAATATTAGTCAAGAGTAGGTGAGTTTTGTTCTTTAGAATAGTCACTGCTGGCTTGTTTATCCACTTTTACCCTATTGATAGGTTTAGATGGATTAACTGGAACACATTTGCTTTTATACGTTTTTCTAAGAACGAAAAAGGAATACCCCTGAATCTCAAACAAAATATGGAACAGGTAAAGATGGATTTGAAAGAGAAGACATATGTTGGCGTGAAAATATTAGCTGATAGGAGAATTTTGTGGAGATCTGCGTCAAACCAATCTTAGGATTTTTGACCAGTGACGATAATTTCGAGGAGAAGGTTTTTAACGTCTCCCGCGTTGGACTTTATTATGATGAATGTACCCAATTTAATTGCACTGATATAAGGCATTTCAGCGTTTATCAGATATAAGCAAATATTCTCTCTTCGTAGCTTGAACCCCCTTTTATTTGAGGGATTTATGTTTCATAAAATTTTAGTCAATAGGCAAGCATTGAGATTGTTTATAACAATTGAAAAATCGTCTATCTAATTCATATGCATATTTGAATAAGTGAAAATACGTACATATAATTCTCCCAATATATCTTATGGAGGGTTATTTCAAAAGGTTGATAACGCTAGAGTATATTTTATTCAATGGAGAACGCAGATATTTTGGGGAATTCTTCTCTTGAGAGGGACTCTGATTCAGGCACTTGTTTCACTATCTCATTGTATGTCAGAATTGTATGGTCCTTGCAGTTATAGAAATTTTTAGTGGAATGGTAGGGAAGAAACCGCACGCGAGGCAACTTCATGGGACTCACAAAGGTTTTAGCTACCAACTATTTATTATCTTAATATAATAAGAAAGCTTATAGAGTGCCATACGTTAGTACATTATTCATTTAATTATAAATATATCTCTCACAGATTAAAGTCCAACTTAGCCTAATACAGTCACCACGGCGAAGGATGTCCAATGATAGCCTCAAAAAGAAAAGGTTGACACGGGACCTTGCGAACCCTAGATTCAGTACATGTCATCGGACTTCTTTCATGTTGGCGACTTGTATGTTTCAGCATAAGTAGCTCTGGAAACAAAAAGTTTGCCGACCTCTGCTTTGGTAGCTCCTGACTATTCTAAATAACTTTTAACTATCTAAGGTAAATAAGTAACTAAGGTAAATTTTAAGAGCATATTTGGCGATTTTAATTGTATGACAGAAAATTAAGCGGTTGCAGTTTTCAGAAAAGGTTCTTGTCATTTATTCAAGTGAAAATTTCAGCACCAATATCACCAAAAGCGCATTTTATCAGAGCTAGACCTTTAAACTTGCTAAAGTAGCGTGAAAATATAACGGTACCATTTTCACGAACACTTAGAAAGACTATGGGCTAAACAAAACAAAGGATATCATAATTAGAATTCCAGACGAAAAATGGAAGTTGAATTTCACTGTCGATGAAATAGGTGATAGAGAATGCCGTTATATTTGGATTACCGAATGATACTACTGAGTGTTGGAATGTAAATGCATCACTTTGTACTCCTTTCTTCCATTTTTTGGAAACAAGTTTGGTAGCGATAATTGAAAATTATTTTAACCCGTTCTAACCCGGAGCTGCTTCTGGGAGAAATTAAATTTCAAGACTTCTCATTTTAAAAATGTGAAAAATTCCTACTAAATCATAATTATTGTGGCAGCTACATATTTCAGCATTAAACTTTAAGCCTCAACAGAACACCTACTTGAAATATTTCCTGAGTCGAACTAAAAATGTATACATTTATGACATCACTTAGCAGCAGCAATGGGTTATATTGATTGGGTTAGCGGATAAAATATAAATTTTCGTTGAATATTAAAACCATTAAAGTCTGGGGAGCTCAAACGAAAGAGCGAACATGTAAAACTGACCGTTATTCTCGCACTCATTAACCTGCATTCCACTCACTGTGTGTTCATTTTTTTGCCCGCTTAAACAATTTAGTGGAGCTTCGTGGAGCATTCCATCTGAATAAATTGGCTCCTTTCGGTGTTTGCGGTCTGGTAATCATCGCCTAGGCACTGGAAGGCAAATGACCCTACTCGAATCACTGAGTTGTGCATCTAGACTACTGGATCATTCTATTTCCATTCCTATTTCCTTGACCTATTCGCAGGTGAAGGACTGTAATGTGTGGGTACCAGCACAGAGCTGTTAACCATTTCCAATGTATGTGTGATCAAATCAATTATGCGTCAGCGAACACGATTCAGGAGTTGAGCGGAAGTCCATCCATGAGATTATGAAGTGCACCAGTGCATGTTCTGGTACACATAAGTATGCACAAGATCTCGGAGGGAAGAAAAAAAAAAGACCCAACAGATACAGTTGAGAGTCGATTGATTTTACTGGTCCAGATCATGGTGAACTGGTAAGAATTGCTTGACAAGAGATTTAAAAAATATGTTCTGAGCCAGTTTCTGTGATTTTTAAATAGATATTAAGTGCCATTTACTAAGCAAACCAGGTGATTTAGAAAAAAATAAATCTCTACTTTATTAGTAACAGTTAATGTCTTCTTTAAGTGAGAAAAATCCCTATAGAAACTGAAAAGTCTTACAGCTACAAATAGGTCAAGGTCAATATCCAATTAAATTTTTAATTACTTCTTATTATTTCATTATTTTTCCAAGATAAATCCCATGAATCTTTTTCCTGGATAGGTCAACTCTCAGTCCTTTGCTCTTGAGCCAGTCTAAGTTGACGAACCTTGGTAGCGCGGTGATGAAGTACCTGCCACTCTATATTTTTCGCAGTAATTGAAATGATGGAATCTCGTGGAACAGTTATTCGCGTAAAGGTCATCACAAAAACAAGGTTGTTGCCCAACGCGAGAGGAAGAAAAAGCCTCCTCCGAAAGCCAACCTAACAATTACGGCTCAGCACCGTAACTGACCCATCCAACTCTAGACAACATTGTCTTCTTCCTCCTGTTTTACCCAATTTACCGTTGGTCTGATGTTGAGGGGGTGGAGGGAGGGGTAAACTCTTGTGGATAGACCGTGCGAATCTCAAGCATCAATCTCCCTCTCCTCCGCTTTTAAATCTTCCTTCTTTCTCCTTCCCTGCCCTTCAGCGGATCTTATTTAAGTGCTCAAAAGAGAACCATTTACCCGGATTGGCAACTCGCCTCAGCTACCTCTTCGGAATACCCTCGGGAAAGATAAGAAACCAGTGCAATCTTATGCGATAAGGGCGGGGAAGAGTACATTTTTGCCCCTGGCGTTGGCCCGGGTGAAGACTTTCGCCCGGATGGCACCGCAAATGCGTGAAATTTATTCGTAAATGGCTCTCGCTTTGGGGCGACGGAATATTACGCCCAGATATGCGAGTCTCGTTCCAAGATGATCGCGAGTATTGGAGATTCCGTTCTGCATTTTTACCGTGGTTTTAATTGGGAGGAGCCCAGAAGCTCGTAAGGCTGGGTTTTGTAGGTGGGAGAGATGTGAGATAATAAACAGCGCAAGTTTCAAATTGGGCGGGCGTAGCCTTATCCTATCGTGCTAAGGACTTCCGCATTTCAGGGAAGAAAAAAAAATTTTTATCGATGAGGGGAGAAAAAAATATTCCGGTGAAAATGTACCCCCACTTTTTTTCCACCCCCGGAACCAAAGAGGCAAGATTCGTGATCTTTAAGCAGTTTGCGGAGCCGATAGCCGTTTGCTAGGAAGGCGGATTTTCCTGTGCCATTGTTCGGTTCAAATGCCTTTTCTCGTTACATTCTTCAGCCTAGAATGCATGAATATCTGATGATTCCACGATTTCCATTGTCTATTCGGAATGAATGGATGTCTATCCGCGGATTGGAATACATCTATTTCTTTGTAGGCGGCGATAGTAACTTTCTTCTTTCACCCCTTTACGAACCTATTTCGTTCGTGCTGCCTAAATTTCTGCTTTTCTCCCCATTTCGTTTTCATGCGATGATTCAGCCGTGCTTTTTCGGCTGCTTATTTTATGCTTATGGTTATTTTCTCAATAATATTTTTGTATGCTAACAGAAAGGTTTCCCTTTTCCCTCTTCAACTTTTTTCTAGAAAGTAAGTTTTGAAAGTATATGGCACCAAAGGAGAGCACTTAGTTACTTTAAATTTAAAAAAAATGAGGTTTAGCAAAATTGGCTATAAGTTAATGTTCTGTCATTAATGTCTTATGATCTAACAATATATCGTGAATATTAATGGCCATTGGGGCGTTTGTGGACGCCGAGGTTAAAATTTTGAATATATCCTGCTAAATAGCTTATCATCTGCATATGTTTTGTCTACTTTCAAAAAATATAGTAGGGTTTTCGTTTCTTTGGGAAAAAATACCTGAAGTCGATGAATTTGCGTGTACGTTTGTGCGTGCATGTTTCATGCGTGGCTTGGTAATATTAGGAGTTGTCTGAGTTTAGATTCATTAAAAATAGATAATATGCTCAGGTTATAGTGTCAAGATGGGGATTTTCCTTCATTATATTTAAATTATTTTTAAAAGGTCTATAGCTATCCCGGTGGCCGGTGTTACATTGACCTAAATATGGTTCAATAAAAAATATAATTCACCTACATCTACATAATTCCCCGCAAGCCGCCTAAAAGGCGTGTGACAGGGGGTGTTAGGACACCAGCCATTTACACATAAAAAATGAAGTGCTCTAACGAAGTTGGGACAAGCGTTTATTAAAGTCCTTTATGGTTCGGGGAAAAAACGAATTCCCATATCTATCCGTTCGGCAAAACATCTCTCTTAATTTATCGCTTCTATCGGACCTGGAAATGTAGTGTGGCTCTAATATTATGTTCTCTGTGTCTCTCTTAAAGATATCCATTCTCAATTGTTCAAGGAATATAAGCCTAGCGCGCAGCCTCGGAGTCTCGAGCGGCTCCCAGCCTAATTCGCTTAACATCTGAGTAACGCTGTCTGTACGCCCGTAGCGGTTTTGACGAAATAATTATCACAATCCATAATTGAATTTTGTTATTTGAGTTATTGAGTCGACTGATTTCATTAGTAACTTAGGCTTCGATCAAATATACCTTGGTGTTTGCATATCATCATGTTGATTGAAGGATCTGCAGATTTTGCGCCAGATGGAGCTGTTACCCTGTTTTATTTCTCTTAGCACAAACCGCTATCTGTCAGCAACGCCTCTCTTACAGTTTGTTCATGTTTCCCCCCCCCAACTTTTTCTTCTAGGGTTTTTTAGTCACAACCACAGAATGTGGTCATTTGATTTGTCGCCTCCGATTTCCACCTTTCTTTATTTTGTCAAGCCTTTCCGTCATTATTTTCGCTTGTCCGTCTCGTGGGAGCACGTAAAAGATGAGGAGACCGAGACGGAAGCGTCTCGACGGAATGCAATGTTTTGCTCTGTTAGGGGAAGTTTTTGCCCCCACGAGAACCAAAGGTAAACCTTTTGTATAGTCGCTTCACCAAATTACATCATGCTAACTTCTTTGTAGTTCCATGGAAATCTAATTCAAATATTTATTTACCGTTGGACGAGCAGTCGAGCATGACCAATTTTTTTCTATCGAAGGAGTAGCAATGAGACATTGCTCAGTGGAGGTGTTGAACGGTGAGAATAATCGACAAGAAGCACGGTCTCTCATATTTTAAAATAATTTATACGGCGTGCTAATGCCATTTTCAAAGCAAAAAGGTTTATTATTGGTACATGAACAATATAAATAGCACAATTTGGGGTTGAAATTAACCCAACAATGAGCATTTGTGGGATTTTTTACGCCAAATAAGCGTCTACGAAGGTCAAAATGGTTTAGAATAATGTCATAGTCAAAATATATTTTTAATATAAATTTGGTGCTTAGCAGTGAAATTTATGATGTTGATCAGATGACAACGAATAGTGGCGTGTAATACTGACGTACTTATGGGGAATTATTTTCTAAGAGAAGTAATTTTTATTGTGTAGCTGAGCAGAGGTGTCTTATTGAGTGGGAAAAAGATTCTATTTCTGGTGTCTCTCTACAGTATTTACGTTATTATTTCCCATTTTCATCACGGAATCTTCAACGGTTTTTCCTCTAAATCTTTTCATAGCTTTTCTACTTCCTGGCCACAATCACCCCCTTTATTTCCTTTATCATTTCATTTTTACTTTTGCAAACGTATTAATATAGGTACCGTTGTCGTAACCCTTTCCTCAAATGGAGCCTATCTGGAATTTTAAAAATATCCAATTGGTGTGCTGTGTGCAGTCACTTCCCTGAATGTAGGGACTGCAATGTGTCATGTTCTGAAGTAACGGATCATGGGTAACGTTCCCTTCTGTATCATTTGCTATAGATCTCACATATCTGCATTTTAGTACGTATTTAAAATTTTATTAAATTGGTTGTAGGTTGGCTTGTACATTAGCCGTCAAATTTATATTGTGTAACCAAAATTCGTCAGCTGTAGTAATTTGCCGAAAAGAATTGAAAATTATAGAAAATGTTATCTAACAAATATCTATTATTGGAAAAAATAACTTTTGGCATATACGAATTTTTAAGATATTTTAAAACTAGGTATATATGCCTAATATTCAGATTGTGAAGTATATGAATAATTGTGGTAAGTTCATGTATAATAATAAGTATATTAATAAAATCAAACGCTGCGAAATCATTTCGGAAATTTTTAAGTTCCTTCGTTTTTTACGATGCCATATTTTGACTTCTGCTGAAAAATGTTGACTGTTTCGGAAAATTTTTCCTCAAGCGATTGAAGGCGGGGATTTAATTTTCTCTGGATAAAACATTCGATTTCTCCAGGTCATGGCTGGTCAAATGGGACGATAGCGACCGGTTCCACGCGCACCAACTTCTTCAATCTCGTCCTTGTCATACCACTTCAGTCGCTTCTCATGAGCAAGTGACTGTTTTAAGGGTCGAAAGGAGCTGAAACATTCTTTAACTGGCTCGCTGGGCAAGTCTTTGATCGCTATGTTACTTTTATGATCTGATATGAGTATCCAGAATCGAGTAAAATAATAGGAAGAAATGGGATTATGACGAAATATAGGTAAAATTGGGAGTAAAAATATTGATTATCTTAAGTTATATATTTTTATTTCTAAAATACGCAACTACGATAGCTTCTGTACTTCCCCATCTCAAAATATTTGTGGGCGATGCCGACTCCATCTAAAGTGAAAGCGATGCCGCTCAGCTCGTCATGCAATCGAGATATTTTTGAAGTACATGGCATGGCACATGGATTGGAAGTCACCCTTCTGGGTGTAGCTTATAAAAATCAAGCCGCCCTAGGTATTTATTGTTCGTAAAACTATCTAATCATGTAGTTGGCCTAACAAAAGGGATCAGTAAGATAAGTCTATAGATTACATCGCTTATGAAAGTTAGCTCTATTCTTAAATGATGGTGATGAGACTCATGCAAATTTATGACCTTATTATTCTGAAACTGAAATGTACTATTTTACGCATAGAAGAATGAAAAAAAATTACTCATTATGATTAGAGATACGTCAAAATCGCACTTTCAATAACAGCTTATCGCATTTTGTAGTCTATTTTTTATTTTCATAATGAGGTAGATGATTATTAAATGAAGAGAGACACAGTTATATGACAAAATAAAGAACATTTTAAATAATTATGTTGTAGAACAATAATAAATTAAGGAATAAGACGAATAGTGGCGGAGGTGTAGCCAGTCGCTCACATGCTTTAAGCGGTGAGTGTCGGCGGAGCATTTAAACCGCGCTCGGCACAAAATTTACGAATTTTGCCGTTCAAAAGGCAAAGTTGCGTAAAAATATCATAAAAGTCCAGTCATGGCATCTATGTCACATTTATTTGCGCACATCGCATCTATATCGCATTTGCAATTTTCACGCATCTCTAATAATGATTTATTAAGCACTATTGAGGTGAGCGAGTTTAGCAAAACTTTTAAAAATTTCCTCCTAAGCCTAAGGTGAGGAGTAATTTCCAGAATAGTACTTGCATTCTTTCCTAATTAGCGCTTATGATGATAAAAAATATGCCCTAGTTCCAATATTATGCGTGAGTTATTCCTATAATTATTTTTCCGGATAAGGAAATAATAAATGTTGAGAGGTGGTAATTTATCTATTCATCGTAGATCAGCATACCGTCATCACATGAAAACGGCTTCATCAAGTCGGCTGCCTAATAATTATTCTCCACTTTCACACTACTTTTATGCATAGGAGATATATACATGTAAAGGTATTGACGTGGGTAGACCAATTATCCTGCGACCGAATTTTTACTCCAGATGGACTGGAAAATTAAGTCAAGATTATTTTAAACGCTCTAAAATTCGCTACACCTAAAAAACATTGGGTAATCGTCCTATCCCAATTTCTAAAAATGTGCAAATTTCACGATGTTGGTAGTCGAGGCGAGGTTCTTGAACCGACCATGGGGCATTATTTCCTGCGGTTAATGACACCACGTTTCCAGTCAGAACCGTCATAAAAAAATATGTGCCAATAAAATTTAACTCTGTGGGTCACGAATTTTGAGTTGGTTGCGTAAAACGGACTCCCGTTCCCCCTTCCTGTTTTCAGAGCAAGGCGGGGAGATCATCCCCACTTCTTCTTGAGATTTCCCTTTATGGCAGAGGCACTGGAATTTCCTTTTTTATTTCGCTCTTCGCCTCTGTCATCATCATTCCGGGCGGTTTCCTCAATCAATCAGCCTCAGGCGGATCGATAATTTCGAAGGCCTTTCCCTTTCCACCACCCCCGCCGTACGGGCCATCATTCGGACGCGCTTGGAAAATGTACAACCACGTCAGCTTATTATACCGCATTCAGATCAAGGATGGATGAGGAAGGGCCAGTTTTATTCAAGCTATCAGCTATATCTTCAAGCGTCACCGCTTGGAGTTATTGAAATGAAAGGTGGTTGAACTTTTGCAAACTATTTAATACGTACGACGCGTATTAAAGTGCCAGGATCATAGTGCCATCAACTTGCACTAAACACCAAAATTGCTATTTATTAAAGTATTCTACCGATTAAGGTAGGTTTCCATGGAAACTTATGAAGCATTATGGGAGCCTCCCTTTCCTTCAATCACTTCCCTTTTTAATTCCTTTCATTACATCTAAAAATCCTAATCTCTTTCTACCCCTCCATCGTTTGCTGAACATTCTACCCTTTAACACCCCTCTTCTCATAGATAAGTTTCAATCCCGGAAGTTGAGTGGAGGGGAGAAAGAGGGAATAGTTTCGAAACATTTCATGACAGAATTTAGAGAGGTTAAAAACATTTTTCTCCATCGTATTGTGACTGGGTACTGCCTTGCGAAGTATGAGTGGAAAAGTGCCCCATGCATCTAGAGATAGGCGGTAGGGCGAATCTCCACTCCATTGAACAATACTTTGTGCTCGGTGTGAGGGTCGAAACTAAACTGTTCAAAGGTCCATCCGGTGCGAAACGGAATCTGTGTTTCGTTTCATCCCAGAGGTTTAGTTTAGTTTCAACCCGAAGCAGTTTTGACTTCGAATTTTTTCGGCGCTGGGTTTAGCTCCCAGGGTTTTATTAATTTTCTTTTTGATTCTACAATTTGCTCCAAGGAACAAAATATTGAAATTTTACTGGCTTAGACTTACGTGTATTTTCGATTTCCATCCCTGATATCAATATGTTGAACTTAAAATATAACTACCACACATAAAACGATTGAACCGCTAGCAGAGTTATTATTGCTCTTGCCCCAAAATAATCTCTCAAATAAAACATTGAATAATTATTTCAGCGCAGTCCCTGTGGAATTTCAATTGAAATTTGGGTTAAAAACTTGTTAAGATGTTCTAAAGTAAAATTAAGAGCTATCAAGGTGGCAGTTACGCAGAAAATATTTTCTGAATCTTTCGTCGTCGATTTTATATTCCCTGTGATAGAAATCTGAGACAGAGATATTGCCATGATCCTCTGAATGGATATATTGAAACAGTCTCAATAATGAACCTATTTCGGGTTAAAATGAATTTCGCGCTAATATTCGATCGAAATATTTATGTAAAAACATGAATAGGATTAAATAAATGGAATTATTAATTAATTAAGGATATTTAGTTGACTGGCAATCACAAATGAAACGTAATTTTCGCCCATAACACAGTTATACCTTGTGGTGATCAATTCCAAATTATCATAATCAGATAATGTAATGCTAAAGGACACCGGTCATATTATTTTATCCTAAAGTGCCATTATTTATTTCATAACTTTACTGATATGGAGTCACATTTCTCCGAGGAGATATCATCGAACAGCTTATTCAGTGACGCACAAAGATATCAGACTGCCCACTTAATTTTACTTTCATGAATTCTATTATAAATTTTTGATGGGGTTTAAATCATAATAAGTTACTGAGGCTTAGATTGGCGTGAGATTATCATCAACAGTAGATACCTAATGATGATTGCAAGCCGATCGTAATACGTGTGGTAGAACATGATTTCAGGCTTTACTTAGTGAATCCTTTCCATTATGGAAAATAAAAGAAAAAATTAACCTTAAAAAGTTTAATCTTTGATTGTCAAGTGTAGTACTGATTGTAAATTTAAAATGAAGTGGACGGTCGGATATCTTTGTGAATCATTTACTGATGTGCGTAAAAAAATCTATTTGGGCCATCGGAAAAATATATCTGTATATATAAGGAAGGTCATTTTTATCCCGCTGAAGAAAGAAAGCGCAGCGCATTCGTGAGCGTTTTCCGCAGTCCAGTGTCCAGAATAAGTGCCCGGGGCACTCGAGACTAGCTCGAGAGATCTGTTCCTTTCCCCCTTTCCCCTTTTGCGTGTAGCCGACGCCGCGGAATTACATAAATAGAACTGACCGACTGACTCAGTAATGCGCCAGACGGTGATAAGCGGGAAGATTCCGCGGAATGTAGCGTGTACAGAGAGGGAGAGAGAGAGAGGTTTGCTTGAAAGGCCTTCGACCGACGCCGAAGAGACCATCAGGTGGAAAGGGAGGCTTGGAGAGTCTCGAAAAAAAAAGATCTACAAAACGTCGCGAGTAAAAATATATTGAACGTATAAAGTGCAGGAGTGGGGAGAGTACTGTAAGACGGGTTTTGCCGGATGTCGTATGCACAGAGGGAGGGGGGATGAGTGTGCGGGCAGGAGAATAGATTTTCCTCTTGCACCGCTGCTCAGCCGTCCACTGAGCGGGGAAGTGCATCGCGGAATGCCGCTGTAGGGGAAGGGGTTAATATATGCATGTACCCCTACAAAAATGTAGCAACGGACTAGTTTTTAGCCTTATACAACTGTGAAATGGCTTCAGGATCATCATCGCATCATCATTTTCAGTATAAAACTTGAGTAGAAATTATGCGAAATTTTTTTTTGCTAACAGATTGAATGCGAATGAATGCGGAATAAATGCAATGAAAATGTTTTTTTTGCTCTAAAGACTCAATGCAAATTTATTGGTGTGCGCACTGCAAAAAGTGCCTCCCAATTTTTAGTGTTAAGATACTGATGTTCACTTGTTATTATAATCCTTCGCATTAAATCGCACTGCATGTGACAAAACAGATGGCACTTGCCAGTGCTTGATCGAAACATGCGCATAGTAAACTCTTATAGTTCTCCGCATAAGTTTGAAAGAAATTGCCATAAAGTAAGCTGGTGGATGTCTGGTACTAACGAAGCTAGCTCCAATCCACCATAAGAGTGAAGATGAAAAATGTCAGTATTATGTTACATTTAAAATAGATAGTAATTACCGATGACTAATTTTGCTCATCGTGATAAGGTCTCCAAGTTTCTAAAGTCACGCTGAATTATAACTAATATCGCCTTTTTTGGGTGATATTACTATTTAAAGAGAAACGATAAGTTGAAATTTCTGATATGACGCTATCAGAAGGAAATATGTAACTAGAATTTGTCCTGTGTTCCAATTCAATATTTCTCCCGCCTCGCTTCACGTAGTGTACCGCAAAGCAATATTTTATCAGCAATTTAAAATATGCAATTGAAAAAATTTAGACCGAAATGAAAACTTTATCGTAGATAATCCTTCAAAACGAACGATATTCTCTAGCATTTAAATCTCTCACTACTCGCTCTTAAATAATTGTCTATAGTTTTGAACTGGTTAACAGCTGGTGTCATAAAACCTCCCGCTACCTCCCGTAGAGGCTTGCAGAGCAGTTGGAAGATTAATGTGTGATTTCTATAGCCACCAAGTTTTCGTGAACACCTGTATGGCTTAATTGGCTTGAATGATTTATCTTCCGTAGTTTTTTTTGAAATACATGAAATTTTATTCATATCTGTACACATAGGTTGAATTATATATTTCTATTATAGGCACCTATGATAACTGTTAAATTTAGCCGAACTCAATGGCGCTTTTAGGGAACATTCAATGACTGAAGTGATTACCTGCTCCTTGGTTCCCCAATTTACGATTAATATCCCCACGGTTGCATTTTGGAGTGCGTGAAACTTTATTCATATTTGCACACATAGGTTTTAGTTCATATTTCTACTATAGGTACGATAATTCTTAAATTGAACCGAATGTAATAACGCAATTAGCGAACATTCTGCGACTTTAGTGATTGCCTGTTCCGCGATTCCCCAAGAATTCTCTCCCCATCATCATTTCTAAAAAAATAACTTAAAGCCCCCAGCGAGGGTCGAAGTTTACGCTTCTAGATCATGGGACCAAAGGCGCTGCCCGCTGCGCTGCGAAAGCACTTTGGAATGCCGTTGCGAAGGGCGAGGAAGGGGGAAAAGGACTGGCTGCGCGGAGTGGGAGATGCACGTCCGCGAGGGAAAACAAAAGCGAAACGAGGAGCAAAGTCACAAAAAAAAAGTCGGGCGGCTCGGAGAAAAAGAAAAATCGGCCACTTGCATACACGGCCAGAACACAAAGGGAACAAGTGAATCGCGCCATGCGTGCTCCCAGGAAGAAAGCAAGTTCTTCGCTGCGGTTCGAACGGGCCCCCGATGCACTTGTAAGGGAGTGCTTCAATAGACTTTGTAGGTCGACGGGCCAGAGAGATTTGATAGCCTCGTCCTTCCGCGCTTCGTCCCCTGGTCAACGACTCCTCCCTGATGGGACGAGAATGACTGGGGATATTCTGCAGGGGATTTAATATCAGACTCGCGGGTTCCGATAAATGATGATGATATATATAGACTTAACGTTTTCACTGCGTTAATCAAGTAGACTTCTTCATTTTGGGCACCTTTGTTTCGTGTGCAATATAATAATCTCTAGTTTTCAAATATATTTCAATGTGTAACGTATAACAACTGATGAAAACCTTTTCATTGGATATAATAATTATTTTTGCGGAAACATATACAGAGATAATCGCTATTAAAAAACAGTTGCTTCAAGTAACATCTCACTATCCTGCCATTCCTCAGGATGCAGTAAAAGAAGTGAAAGTGTAGCTGAATCTAATGTTCAGAAGTACCTTAAATATTTTACATATAAATAGAGCTCAATACATTTACATTGATATTAATCTCTTATATTGTGTGCTCATAAACTTCAAAAATATTGTTAACATGAATTGTCAACAGTCAATTCAGAATTCCAATTAATTTTTTATATGCGGAGTGATTGTCTTGCGATTTATTCGGGAAGTTTGGCTAAAATGTGAGATTAAGACCTACATATTTAAAATTGATTGCAGAATGTTGGGGCAACTTATCCTTAGTGATTGCTGTACGTTATTTATTAAGAGATATATTTACTGCAATCTAAAATCTATGCTTTATGCTTTATATTTGAATCAAATTCGAGTCGCTTATGTTCAAAGGCTGTATTTCACGGTGATGCAATCCTGCGACTATACCAGTATCCATTATAAAAATGTTCGAAACGAATTTCTAAACCTTGAAACAAGAGAGCATAAAAATAAAAAAGACAAATTTTCTTGGCTGGATAACTTCATAGCTAGATACACAAAAGCGTATTTAGACACAAATATGCAATCATAAAGCATACTAGTGGTATCCGAACATGGTCATACTGACGAAGAAGCATTTTATTTTCTTCGAAAAATAAGTCGAGGTCTAAAATCTATTGCCATTATTTTTGTAAAAAGCTACTTTTGCATTGTGATAACTTTTTCAAAAGCTAAAATTAGATGTCGTGAATTAAACAGAATTATTCAGAAGCGATTAATGCCGCTAGTTTAAATTTCCTCCAGATTTTAGTTTGAAGCCGTCGGTTTTCAATTCTTTTTGCTGAGGTTCGATAATCAGCTAAGGCAACAGAATCGGAATTAAGTCTTTAATGAAGCATGAAGCTAATCCCCTCCGATCAAAATTATTATTTCTTATGCAGGAAATGTCGTTAAAAATCTTGCGTTTCTTACGGGGTCAGATTTCTTGGTTTGCCACCGTTTTTACATCGCGCGTTGAAGTCTCCCGGTCAAAACAGGACCGCCGCCGGCCACAGTACTTCCAGACGCAAGAAAGTGAAGCCCTTAGCAACCACTCTTTCTCCCAGAGTATGGGAAATCAAGAGATTGCCTCGCAAGCCCCCCGACTGATCCCCTTCAGCTAACGACAGTCTCAATGCGGGAAAAGGAAACAGGCGTTGACGGTGTGACTTCTGCATTCCACCCACTTGCAACGAGGACTCAAGAACCCACTGCGTAGGCGGATTATGTCAATTGTCGTTCGATTGAGCGTGGGGTGAAGGACTTCCTGCTATTTTTGGCTTCTTTGGGTCTTTTCCATGTGATGGCCCTCGGCCAGTCAGCAGTACAACGGAGGCTTGGCATAATTCTGCGCCAGGCAACAATTGAGCCCTCTTCTTCAAAAAGGTCCTTTCACCCGAACCTACCCCCCTCATTTTCTCCGAAACCAAGGCCCTTACCCAGGCTATGCTCTAACCCGAACAGCGTGAGACTAATTTGCGTGGATCCTGTTGTCCACTGGACGACTCTTTACTTTGTATGAGGGAATGTGAGGAAAATTACCCCTAACCGAAGGGCCAAGGGAAGTCATATGCTCGAACTTTGGGTATAACCAGGAAAGTTGCTGAAGAGCAACTTTTCGCTGTGGAAAAGGAATTTGAGTGAAACCACATGTCATTTTGAAGGGACTAATCAAGTTTTTATCATCTTAAAAGTAAAAACAAAACTAAAAATACTGGATTTTACTGTGAGTCAATAACGTTTGGAAGCGAAATGGATTGTTTTAATTTTCGAGAATGATTTCAATCGGTTTGCGTCCAAAATTGTACTCCACGTTTTCACTTTTGCCTCAATAGTTTCTTAAATCGGAATTTGTCACTAAGCTAAAACCTCGCGGCAAAGGTGAGAAAAACGTATGGGTAATTTAAAATTCTTAACATTTTTGAATAGATATAGCTATAAACTACAGCGATGCAGGCTCATCTATGGTAATTATTTTCTGATCTAATAGTACCCTAAGGAAACTTAGCTGTTTGAATGATAGATAGAAATTCCTTAAATGTGAGCGCTACTACTGATATATTTAAATGTGACAGCTATTTGGAAAAAGTTCTCTCCGTCAAAAATTATTTTTTGTCTCACGTGTGAAATGTAAAAGCATGCAATTTCAAAGGTATATTTCTACTGCTGGTATAAAGGTCTCGAGAGAATTTAAAAAGAAATTCCCCAACTTGCGTGCTGAAGAAAGCATAGTTTCGACATTTGTTTTAATAGAGCAAATTGTTGATTGTATTATTTTTGTGCTGAATACCTCGTTTTTTAGTGGATTGTTGGTTTTAAACATTAATGGAACGAAACGATAAGATAAAGGTAAAAATAGAAACAGGTCACTTGAAGATTTTGATGATTGAAATAATAGCGGACTATTTATGACAAGCCAAATCCTTACTCTTTCAACTGAAAATAAAATTTGTAGATGATAAGGAATTTCTTTCAAAAATAGAAACGATTTCTCGGTCCAAATTGCTTTGTGGGAACATAAAAAATAAATGGCTTCGATTGATTGAGTCCGTACGTATTCCTGTTGGCGTGGTCACTTCACACCGCTCTCGACGCTGCTTCCATTCCCGGCATGATACTCCTGGCGGCCGATCTCTAGCTATCCGAACTTAGCGCTTGTGACGGGTATCTACTAGATAAATTGGAAGCTGTGATGTTTCAAACGAAAATATAATAATTTGTCGGAAAAAAGGGTTAAATACATCATGGTTTGCTATGAATTATGATGACATTATTGTTTCATAAAAAAATATGATGCCGATAATAGGAAAAGTAAAGCAAATTTCGCTGGCTTTTTTTCTAAATATTACTTCCTCCTAGGGTTGTCGTCGTAATACCGTAGCAGTGATGGCGGGAAAACAAAAATAAATATAGAATGTGGCTAGAAGGTTTGAAATGCATAATTTTCTCAAACTTTACGAGATGTAATACTTTCTAAGTACTCAATAGGAATCACTATTCTGCAATCGCAATGGAAGTGTTAGCTTTTCCTTTTTATAATTTTATCGGGTTTGTCTTTCAATTTACCCGTCCCGTTGTGTACTCACAACATTACATATATGTTTTAATATCTGTGGATTTTAATGTAATGCACGGTGTTGCGTATGTTTCCGAAAACTCACCTAACTCTTGATTTGTGACGTCGGGTATTACATTAATAGAAGGCAGTAAAAACCATCTCTCGATTTTAGGCTGGGGTAAGTATTCTATCTTACACGAGATACGTGTTTTACACTGTGTTCGTACGATGAAAAAATACGCTATAAAGCATATTTTCTCATTTATGGGTAGGTGTGGTATTATCATTTGTTAGTATGCTTGACGTTTTTTTGGACCGTGTGGTGTGCATGTGGGAGTCCAATTGCATGCTGCATGCTGGCGATTGATCACCGCCTGCCAAACACCCTAGAGGTGCCTCGCAGGGTATTTTTAGATATAAATGTAATCAAAAGGACACATTGCTCAATGCACGAATAAAAATTGGGGACAAATACATGCCTATTTCACAATTACTATTTTAAAAATTGAGGATAGAAATCGTCCCAAACTAAACTACAGGTGAGTAAAAAGCATTTATTCAGGGGAACGGTACTACTAGTAGCTTATTTCTCTGGACCAACTTGAATATGCTAAGCGTCCATGTCCATACAATACACGAGTTTTGCACCCAGATGTAGATATAAGCGTAAAGAAATTCCTTCCGTGAGAAGGAAAGGATGAGGGAAGGCGACAGATTGTGTGAAGTATTCTCTCTCGTCCGGGGATGTCTTTTAAAGGATGGTAGAGCGTGCGTGAGGGACAAGTGGATCTGGAAAAGGACTCAGTGTATGGCTGGGGGACGGGGGTTGGCTTCTCGGTGGACAGCAGTGTCCCGTCACAGACGTCTCTGTCTCTCGCAGAGCGCCATCGCGGATGGAATAGTATCACGCCACACTTCAAAGGAGCTGACCGGCGGCGGAAGACGGATGATTGACTCGCTTCGCAGATGCCTTTAGCGGCAATCTCGCTCCTTTTTTCGTCGTTTCACTGATATCGTCGTTGTCTTGTAATTTAGTCTGTTGTTGTGATACCCATCAGTGTAAGGGTGCTCGGTTATACCGAGATCTTAGTAATTGCTTTCAATGGACATGCCAGCATAAGGACTTAATGATGGCGGCAGAATGATCATTTTAAATAACATTAACAAAGTATAAATAAATAACATTAACAAATCATATTTCTATTTAGATTGCTACTTAAACGTAATAAAATTTTATTCTGCTTACAAATGTTTTATCATTTTCTTGTCATGCCATAGAAAAGAATTAATGATTAAGTCCAAATGTAGGTCAGTAAGACGAAATACTCAGTTCATCTTTTCAATCAGATTTCAAGTAATGGCCTGATGTTTGGCTAGTTAATTATGGTGGTGATTCTAACTCGAAAAAGGTATATATAGTTTGAAAGATAAATTATATCCAGAATAAGGTTACATTTTTCAAAATTTTGGTGTACGTGCACTTTATATGCTGTTTTAAGTCATCGATGTGAAAATAAAATCAGAAGTTATTAGGAATTCAAAGTGCCAATGATAATTGCTAGGTTGTGAAGGCGGCAATCTCAAGTTTTGAAAGCTAAAAGCATTCTACTTCTACCCGAGCTATAGATTCTTTCAGCCCAGTGCTAGGAAAATTTGGCCAGTGGTGGTCTTTCGTATGGGAGAATAATCTTTGAACCCTGAACTTCCAATGATCTAAATGTAACCAGCATCTCAATTCCTATGAATGAGTACATTCATTAATTTAAATTATGAATCCTTTCCAATGTTTTTGCCGTTTTGCGAGCATTTGTACTTACAAAAATTTTATTTTTAATAGGCCTGTAGTTCATCAGCTATGATAGATGGATATAAATTCCTAAACTTTATTTCGCATGAATGATTAATTTTTATATTTCTCGGGAAGGAAATCTTATTGGACTTTGCATTGATCAGGTTCAACGAAAGTGTGTTTGATATTTTGTTTCAACGAATTTTGAAAGCCTTAGAACAGGGGAAAATATTTACAATCCCGGAATCAGATAAAAATATTCTATTAACGGTTTGTAATGCTATATTTTTTGTTCTGAGAGACATGCTACGCGTTCATAGCAACTTCATTGTCTTTATCACCGTAAAAATTTATAATTAATATTTTGCCCATCGCGGAGCATTCACACCCTCTATTTTCCATGAGCAACGGACCTAGGTGCGTGACGCAAGAATTAGAACCATAAGTCTGCGACGCTTAAGGCCTGTTGATTTTATCACATTCAAATATTGTTGAATAAGTCGTCACATTTTCCGGCGTACTGAACCGGACATACCTTTGCAGCTGTCGCTGAACCTTTAAGAAAGAGTTGAAGAGTCCTTTTTCCCATGTATGCGTATTCATTTTACTGTGTAAATTCGCTCATGATTACCATTAGTTGACTTTCCGTGGAAATCCAATTTTATCCACATGTTCAAATTTGGATTGTATTGAAGGCTCCACGTAGCACTACCGTAATCGAAACTTAGAAAAAAACAAGTAATGCTGCTATAGAAAACGGATAATAAACGCATATCACGGCATATCGATTTGAGTGTTGTACAGGAGATTCATTAGTGTTGCAGTTTGTTCAGATTTTTTTGCTTTCTCGTTAAGTTTATACGCTACATTTTATCTTGAGAAGTAACTGTATATGCTCACGGAAGAGTGTCATGAAATAATGCAGGCTTATCTTTTGGTTCCCTTCAACAAAAACACAAAGAATTCCACCCCATTATTTTGGAGCTCTACAATACATACTTTCACGCAGTTCAATGTTCGGCGTCACCTACAAATGCGGAGGTAAAGGGGAGAAACTTTTTCACGGACTTGAACGAGTTTCTTTGTATCCCACATGTTAGAGGTTGAAAAAGCTAATTCACTGGTACAGAGTAAAAAAATCGTCCACCATACAATAAATTGGGACCAACGTATTCCTCCAGAAACTTTATTCCTACTGCGCACGTACGATGCATCGGTTCGTGTTTTTTTTCAACTTCATTGAGAGATGATTCAAAATTTCAAATTCATATTTATGAATAGCATCGTTTATAAATCTGGTGGACGCATGGTAACTAATTTAAATTATTCAAAAATTCAACTATTACTACATCGCTCAAATTTTCTGCAACCTCCGCTGTTCCCACTGCTAATGCTGATAACTATAAATGACGGTATCACCGTGCCTGACCTGATCATTCTAAGTACCTAAATTTGGTTTGGCAAGAGACGTATCGAAATTAACATATCTAGTCGGCAGCGTAAAGTTCCTCAACTTATATTTTCTTATCTTGCGCTTTTCGTCACGAACTGAATATGGCCGTAGTGCAGTGGCATCTTTAAGTTATTATTTTGTTCTATGGTCGATAAAACCTTAAAATATGCATTTCTAATAGGTGTAATCCAAGAGCCGTGAGTGATTTAACGGCGTTGATATGGAATGTCTCAAGACTGCAAATGAGTTCCTACGCTCGATATTGGTCAACGGTAAAATGAAAGGCTTAGTAGCCATTTTTTTCAAGGATACGGTAACCGTTATCTTCGATTGGTGGAAAGGGACTGCGAATCTGCCTAAGAAACTCCTTAAATATTGGGTATTTTGGTAAAATTAATCGAAAGTTGATATTTTCTTCTATTTCCATTAGCTTAAATGCGTAAATAGTTTTAAGATGAGTATTAATTTGGCCTAAACTATCGCTCGGTTGATAGTATATTATTCTTTGCGAAAGTTTTGACGTTACGTGAGGCATGCAAAAATGGTTTGAAAATATTAATACGAAGTATTCACTGGAAATGTATTCCCTCACGGCATTTTTCTGAACTACTTTGGATGGCTACGGCAGTTAATATGATCATGTCACATAGTATATGGTTGATCCGTTAACGATGAATGAATACCTTTTGCGCTCTCCGGTCCGGTCTTTTAATGCCAGAGGCAGTGATAGTTAAATATTTTTTCCTTTAAATAAGTTTCCTTTCTGTGAATAATTTGAATTTGTTGCAGGGGTGAAAATCACAAAAATACCGTTTTGATCCCTTGTATTTCCACTGCATATTAGGGAAAACTCACCTTGTTTATCTGGGGTAAAATATTCCCTCCTCACCACCGTTGATCACGATGATTGAAATCCAGCGTCGTTCACCTCGTAGCTCCGACTCTATAACTCCACTTCCTTCGAAATTTTGCCGTAAAACAAGAGTTAAACACACCAGGGCGGGGAAACTTTATCCCGGCCTCGTCCGGTACTCGGCACGGTCACAGACAACCCCTTCTCATCTATACACCAATAGCATCACACATATAATTCACCATGCGACACTTGTATTAAATCTCCCGATATCTTAAATTTTTGTAAAGTCCACGCACACACTCTTGAACGTTTCAATTTCACGAATGGATGAAAAAACAGTACGTCAACTGCGCTGCTAGTCAATAACTTCCTTGCACTCCTTCAGCTAGTTCCTCCTAACTAAACGGATTCTTTAGTTTTGAAAAATGATATCACCAACAAGTTTCCTTACTACAAAACTAGTAAGAAAACAGTGTACCGTAATTAAGTAGCACTGAGACTGTTATTCCCAAGGATGCAATATTTTTCCGCTGTCACATCGTTTACCTTTACTCGGCGAGTGCGTCAATTTTCCTTGGTAGGTCTCGTCACAGAGTGACGCATAGAGGCGTCATCGCTGTTACACAGAAGGTTGTTATTCTCCTGAATTAACTGTATTCAGGGAAATTGCCTTTATGGTAAAAGCAAATGTTTATTGCTACACAGTAATCAAGTCCCGCGCGATCAACCGTCTTTCATGCGTTGAAGTCTCCGCTATTCGCCGATGCGGAAATCGGCTGTCGCGCCGTCAGATGTCCTTTGTTTGGGGGGAGTAACGCGATCTATCACGTGGTTATCCCAAATAAAACCAAACTTTTTAAACGATTACAGGTCTGTTCCTTTTAAATGTAGATTTTTCCTTGAGGAACTCCACTCAAACTCCCAGCAGACGGTTCGGTTGATTGTTCATTCACCACCTGATTAATTCAGCACCAAATATACACACAGAAATCTTCTGCTGCACTGCTGTAGTCCTTAAGCATCCTGTTTACCGTGTCTCTGAATTTCCAGCACTCCGATGCAATTTCACACCACAACGCTCCCCATGCACCGAATACTGCACTCCGGTAACTCCTCTGCACCGAAAATACACCCACCAAAAACCCGCACGTCAATTAAAGAACTTGATCAGTTCCGGGAAACACTCCGGGCGATGTTGAGAGGATATTTCGACTTCCGTTCCGAAAGACTCCTCCGAAAATTATTTCAAAAAGACCGCGCCGAGACAGCGTGTAGACCCCGCCGACTCCCCACGGCTCCAAGGTACCGTCACAGCGCCAAGGGAATATGGGAAAGGCACCCGCGGCTTTGAGCTCCGGGTGAGGACTGGCTGGTTGAGCGTCCGTAGGAGGAGAGGGCGGTCGCTGCCGCAAGAGGGGAGGCGGGGCTCTCTCGTACAACAGGAGGAAACCCAGCACGGCGGGGTAAGGTAGGGGTCGTGAAGAACTGAAGTTCTTTTGCCTTTCTGAAACACCCACCCCTTCCTCTCGTCCTCTTCCGTAGACCCAACGCCCAATCACGCCTGAGACCTACATTCAGGCTTGTGGGTGGAGGGAAAAGGGTGGTGGAAGAGGAGGCTGGTAGCGGTGGGAGGGAGCACCGTTAGTGACGGGATCCGCCGTCCAGGGGGCTCTCCGGGCCGGCACAGTGCCTCCCACCGGCCGGCCAGGCCTCTCCGCGGCCTCGCACAGATCCCCCCAGGGCGAGATCGCCATCAACCTCCCCGCTCTTCGCCGAGAGCCTCGCAAAGATGCATGCGCACTGCGTTTCATGTTTTTTGTGTCCTTCGTTTGTCCGTCTCGCTCGTGTTTTTCAATCTCGTCGTCTCAAATTTTTTGCTGCCAGTGTAGCATCGTATCAGGGTTCCCCCCCTGGGGTGTGTTATATTCTCGAAATAATGCTGCGCCCTGTCGTCGTGATGGATTCGATCGTAAAGCCCCCTCGGGCGGAGAAAGTGTTCCGCGGTGCGAATTTTTTTCTCCCGCGCGGGAATCGGTCATCCTCCGAGCGTTCCACAGCGGGGGACTTTGCCGCAAAATCTGCGATCGCGGGAAGTCGGTGAGAGCTGATTCACGTTCGGAGAATGCGACGGGTTTTTAAGTTATTCTCGAAAGAGGAATATTCGGGAATGATGATTTGGTCCAAGTGCGAGGAAGGAATGCCTCCTTCGAGAATTGTGTTATATTCACTTCCCTCACGAAGACGGATGGTTCATGGCTATACGCTAAAAATTGCTATTTACATTCCTTCATAAACATCCTTGAATTATGTACTCCTCTTCACTAAGTTTGGACTAGAAAATGAATCGAGAAAATTCTGTATTATTTTTTCCAAAGATTTCTCAATAAATGCCCTAGGCTTCATCTTTTTTATCCATTGATGGAATCGGGCGAAAAGAGTATATATTAACATTTTTATTTTACAAAGTAGGCCTTTCGGCAACGAAATTCTTACGGAGAGTACCAAAGAAACTGTTAAATGTTTTCTGATTTAAAGTCTTCCCTGATTAAAAATCACTTCGATTTCCATATTTATATGGAAATCGCATTAAAGATGTACTATTATTGTTCTTTTTCCTGTTTTAACGTCCTTGTTCTATTAATATTTATGTCAAGAAACAATTAAATGTTTTATCATTTTAATTATTCTCTGATTAAAGATCGCTTTTATTTTCGTATTTATTAGGGACTTACATCAAAGGTGTGCTATTATTGCTCTTCCCTATTTGTTATATTTTTAATATATATCTCTTATAGTAATTAAAAAATGCGATGCCTTATTAAAGAATAATGTTCATTTTCAATCATCTCTCCCTAATATAAACCTTCTGGATTAGATTCAGAAAAAAACTCGATCTGTTACACCTGTGGCGTTACGCAACTTCCACTAGAAGAGATTCAGTGCATATGGGAGCGCTTGCCTATGATGTGAGTAGGAGTACCTTTTAGAGTGGACGAAGCATGTGGGAAAAGGATCTGGTACATAGGTGGCCTCATCTCAAGTATCCCAGGAGAAGCAGTCGGAGTTTTCGGGTATAATTTTAGGAAAACGAATGTAAAAGTTAAAGAAAATATATATCCGGAAGGTAGTTGTATTTAAAATTGATGTGCACAAATGCTTACCCGACTATCTAGAGTTTAAACAGCACCAAAAGTGTATAACTGAATTATATTGGTCTAAATTCGATTTTTTGTCATACTGAGACCTACAAAAAAGTTGTACAAAATACATTTTGATAGATATTTTCCCATCAAAGTTCTCTATGCTTAAATAGCTCTTGAGCTATGATCAATTGATGGAGAACCAAAAATGGTTATAATTTGGAGTTTACCTTATTTTAACTTGTTGAGATCGACTTTTTTAGCTTCTTAAATGTCGTGGAGGAAATTTTTCCATGAAATTTCTCTATGCTTAAATAAATCTTGAGCTACAATCAATTGACAAAGAACCAAAAATAGTTATAATTTGGAGTTTATCTTATTTTACCTTTTTGAAATCGACTTTTTCTGCTTCTTAAATGTCCTTTACTGCCAAAATCGAACCTTATAACTGAAATTATCGAAAAGGATGAATGAATCCTATCACTATTAGCCTATGATTTTTAGTCTATTATTAGATATTAGTAAATAAAAGAACCTATCGCGAATTATCCATCCTAAAATATAGGGTTTATTTTTAAATAATGTTATGTCGTAACGAAATGTCGTAAACCATGGTTGCAACTCACATAGTGAAAGCTAGGGGAGAACCAATTTTACATTTATTCTAGCAAATACTTTACGAGTGCAACCTTCATCCTTATAATGTGGCAGGACTCTAATAACTGTGACAAATAAAAGGCATACATTGATTGACCGTTGACTCCATAGAACGATCAAAGTTTAGCGATTTTTCCCAGTTTGATTACTTCGCGCGTTGAAATCTCCAAGAACCTTCCTTGTTTTAGGCACTCAAAATGGCCTGTATTGGTTTGGTAGTCAGTAAATGTATATGATATGTCGCATATTTTACTTAATTCGGTAATTTTAGCAAATCATAGTATTTAAATAGGATAAAAACAATTTTGCGTGGATATCCGCGCCGTACTGAGATTTACATTCAGTACTTTTACTTCTACGATTCAGCTACTTACATTCAGTAGCTTTTGTATCGTTTATGACATATTCACCGTTGCTACATGGAATAATTCTGCTTCCCAAAAACTGTGCATATTTCTTCGAAAAATATACTTGAAATTCGGCATTATGTTATTATGAAGGGTATAATGAAATATAAGGTAGCATTTTGTGGTAAAATTACTCAAAATAGAACTTTTTAGACGTTTTAATGGTCGAATGAAAATATTTCAATGTATGAATGACATGGTCGTAAATGTGATGCCTTTATGGAGAACGAGGTGAAATGGGACACTAATTTTATGTTGTACTCTCTGAATAAAAACTTCATTCAGCCATTATCATTCATGCTATGCACTTGTTAAAAATGGAAATACAAGACGAGCAAAGGCATAAAAAACAAGCAAATTGTAGTCATAATCTGATGCCATCATCCGATACTGCCATCCAAATAGAAGCAGATGCGATGCAGGAGTCACGACTCATAGCAAAAAATATCACTGTTTTGAAGTGGGGCGGAAGTAAACGTGGCAGTTATGACTCCACAAGCTGGCATAAATCATCAAAAATAGATTCCAAATAAGGCTAGCAAGGGCAGATGCAGTGGAAAGCTACGTACGGAAGGTTCCACGTGGGGATTTATCGCATCGAAGAACGCTCTAGAATCGATTCTTTGTTCTTTTTACGGTATATCTGGACTCTTGATGTGGATGAAAAAAGTCTCGGTAGACATTTAAAATATTCTTTGCCGTACATCTTCATGCGGAAACCGGTTGCTATTTTTTCTTCGATAAGAACCTATGTAGTATGCTAGCGCGATCGAATTTGCTGATTGATTATAAGACACATCACCGGATGAAAGAGACTGCAAAAATTCTGAGAAGTAACCGGTTGGGTGAGGGAATGTGACTTTATTTTTGTAAATAGCTCATTATCTCATTTGTTCGATTTAATAAACGAGGATCACCTTCGGACAATTTATTTTCGTAATGGTGTGTGCATTACAATCGAGCAATGATAAAAAAAATACTTGACGCTTGATTCGGAAGTAATTGATTCACACTTAAATCAGTATCAAAACTTCTTCTAATTCATTTTTAGTAAATCCCTCGTGTTTATGAGAAAAATTCGTTCTCAATTCATGCCTCTCTGCTAGCCAAGTACGATAGAATCTGTTCATGGCCATTAAGTTGATGCTTATAATGCGGTCTGCTAGCCGTAGACGGACGAATGTGCCACGGAAGACCAGATATTTCTTCTCTTCAGAATCTACTTACATCACAACACGCTTACATTGTACACAATTTCGCTGGAATAACTTTAAGTTCCTGTTGAGAACCAGTTAGACAAGAGAAGAAAAATGTGGCATACTAATGTCTTTTTCTTTTTTCGATGATAATGGCTTAAAAATGGACTTTATATCTTAGTTAAGAATCTATGACTGACGTAGCTTTCAATTTTTATCTTGCAATGAGTGAAACTACGAAAGTAAGAAGTTCAAGAAATGATAGGCAAACTTGAATTCGTAATGAATTTTATTGGGGTCTTATGTTTGAGAATTATTTGTATAAATTTTTTTATCTACGTATGGCATATTCAAAAAATGTGGCAATTTTATAGTGGTATAAAATAAAGAAAATTTAAGCATCATAAAATCATCTTAAGTTCATACTTCAACTGCATTAATTCCTTCCTATTAAGAACCTGACATTCTTGATTCATTAATATGTGTCAAGCTGCATAGAATGTGGCGTGGAATTCCTTTTAAACTTAAAAGATTTATCAAAATGAGTTATACTATGGTATTTTTAAATACAATTTATGTACATAAAGGCAACTTGTTGCCGATGTTATATGTCAAAGCAAATTATTACCGAAAGATTTGATTCAAAATATGCCTACAATATCATCCCATCACTGAGTCTGTCTAAGAAGAACAAATGATCCGGTCGCACTGGATCTCGAAGATTTAACAAAGCACTTATTAAGGAGGAAGCAAAAGAAGGCGTCTGAAACGTGCTGGAAATAATTCAAGTAGACACCATAGCGTGGAATCGAATCAGCCGTTTTCATATTTATAAGCGTGGTTTCCCTCAATTTCTTACGACTGCAATCGACATTCCAGAGGATGAAAGTGATAAATGACCTTTGCGCATGAATCACATGTGGAATTCATAGGTTTCCGCCTGCCTGAGCTTTTAAAGGTTTTTACTTTCCTTCCGTGCATCCAATGGCCAGACGTTCCCCTGGCCACTGTCTGCGTGCTGTCCTGTACTAATCATTACTTTTCAAGTTAGGGCCACAAATCAATCCTCTTTTTCCAGCCACTGTGACATGAAGCAGTGCTATTAAGAGGAAGAGAGAGATAGAATTCCACGGATCGTAGATTGGAGCAACCGAGAGCCTGCGTTCCGATCACGTTTTTCATTATTTTAATTGCTCAAACCCTTAGTCTTTTATATTTTCTATTTGGATTTTCTAGGGGGAGAAGTTTTCTGATGTCTTACTCAGAGAAAACTTAATTTGTAATGGTAATTATCAGTTGAAACCTGTCCTGAGAAAATCGTTACATACACCCGGGGTAAAGTTAGCGTTCGTTGCTTTTACAAAGTTCCATACAGCTCTGGGAATCCTCGCAAAGGCTATTCTTAGTGACCCAATTCTCCTTCCCTCTTACTTTCTTACTTATATGTTTGTATTCATCTAAAAGCGTCCGTGGATGATCGGTGGGGTGTGTGGTGAAAGATAATTGCCGAACTACCAAGCATTCAGCAGAATTATTGATGGATTCTGAATAAGTAATAATAGGTTGGGCAGGAAATTAACAAATTAGGTTAGCTGATATTAAAAGCTTGTTCCAGGTCTTTGTTTTCGAGTCTAATGCAGCCATAGACCGTGACCTTTTTGGCAGGGTTCACGCAACTATGATATACATGTACAGTGTACATGTCCTCAGGCAAAGCTCCTCCATTTACATTGTACAGCCAAATGGAATTGAAAAATAACATTGCACATAATAATACTTTAGTGCCCCAGTCCTCTTCTCTGCAGATGCTCGTAATTCCCATCGGAAGCGTTGATTAGAAGTTCATCATCATCATCACTGGTCAGCAATCCTAGGATTGGTTTGACGCAGCTCTCCACTCAGTTCTCCTATCAGCTAATCTTTTCACTCCTACGTATTTCTTCTCTTTCACATCTCTCTTCACTTGTTCAATATATTTTGTTCGAGGTCTTCCTTTTCCATTCTTGCCTTCCACCTGTCCTTCGACGGTTGTCTTCATCAGGCCATCATGTCTCAAGATGTGGCCTATAAGGTTGTTCCGTCTTCTTATTAAGGTTTTCATGAGGCTTCTCTTCTCTCCTACTCTTCTTAGGACTTCTTCGTTACTAACTCGGTCGATCCATTTGATTTATATCATTCTTCTGTAGTACCACATTTCAAAGGCCTCTATCCTTGCTTTCTCCGCTGCGGTCATTGTCCATGCCTCACTTCCGTATAGGAGCATACTCCAGATGTAGGTTCTTATAAATTGTTTCTTTACTTCTATATTTAAGTTTCTCGCTGTAAGCAGGTCTCTCTTTTGGTGGAATGCTCTCTTCGCCTGGGGTATTCTGCTGATAATTTCTTTCTTGCTTCTCCCGTCACTAGAAGCAAGAAAGAAATTATTAGAAGTTGCTGATGGGAATTATGGTGCCGTCAAATAGACGTGTACAACTCCGGTGTAAGTGTAGAATCAAACTTTGAGTATCTCCATCCGTGTTGGTGCCTCATTAATGTATTGTGTCGCTTAAGTGGAGCATTTTATGTAAACGCTTGACGTAAAAAGATTCCAATCCATCTCAATATTCAAATTCAACAGCGAAATAAAATGGTATTTATAAATTAGTACCGTTTTAGCGTTTTCCACCAAAGTTTTATATTTTATAGGATCTGTTTTGTGCTAAGCCGATTGGAAGAGTGTTTCTTAGTCAAGCACTCATATTATAATTAATCCATTATTAATTTCACATCATTTAACCGTGTTTTGCATTCTAAATATTTACGGTCGAAATTTCAATCACTGAAATGTATTAAAACTATAACGTTTTATCACCATAAAAACAACGTGTGCATGAAAGTAGGACATTTATTTAGCGAGAAATTGAATCTACTCCAGTTCATAATTATTGGTGTACCACTACACTTTTATTAGATCAATCTCTTTTAAATAATAGAAATCAATATATTATTGAATTCAATGGCAGCAGAGAAGACAAGCATATTGGCAATGTGTTCAGTAACTTTATCTTTGAGAATAAATTTACTGAAATTGTATTGAATCCTCATGTTAATGTGGCATAGTGATTTTTGCTGTTAGATATTTATGTGAATTGAATGAGAATACATACACACTATATTTATTTTGAACCCTTAGTTCTAGATGAACACGTGCTATTCATTCCGGCTTTATCGTAGCTTTCTCTCTATTTTAATTTCTTTATAAAAATTTTTGTGCGAAATTTTATTACTGTTTTAAGATTAGGATTGGTGAATGATACTAAATCCTAAAAACATAGCTCTTGAGAACATCATAATATGTAATACCGTTAAATTATTAACAGTGAGCGCGTTTTGCTAGCACGAAGCACAACTATTAATTTTTTATGAAGACTTCAAAATCATAAGTGGTTTAGAAACATTGCTTTACTTCGAAATCGAATTTAAGGTTTGATGAATTGCCATTTATTTTCATTAGAAATTCTTATTGTTTGAAGAACAGAGGAATTTGGTATTTACTGACGTCTGTTCCGACAAAATGGGTCGTGCTCCTAAGCAATGATATTTAATGGTAATATTATTTTAAAATACTATTGGAATGTGATGGAGACTTGCCCATATACGCTCAATCCGTTGGTAGGTTTCCAGCTTCTTGCCATAATTGTTTAACCCTGCTCACTGTCAAAGAATTTAGGGCGTGTTTAGATGCACATCTTTGTATTATTTCCTAGGTAATTGTTTCATTCTCTGCGTGGAATAGTAAAGAAGCAATAATTTATAAAATGAGAAAACGTAACATACGAGGACAAAAGAATTTGATTTTTTTAATTGATAAAGAAAGTGATATATTGTTTCATGTAAAAGGAAACAAAGAACTTGTTAGTCTCAGCAAAGTTAAGTGGATGATGGGCATAAATGAAAAAAAAAACAGACAGGATACCTCCATCCGCTGGCTTGTTCACTCATTTAGTTCTTCCTTTATTGAATTATTTCTTTATTTACTAAATTGTCAGAATTAAATTCTTAAATCCTTAGAATTAAGTTAGTGAATTTTTAATATGCTCTCTATCTCAGCATTTGTTTGATTTTTCTAATGTATTGGTTAAGTGGCTTTACACGGCATAAAGTGTTCATGAGTTTTGTGGGAAACATGATAAATATATAATGCCTCTCAATTTTTTCGGTAAGTGGTACTGATAGAAATCAACAAGCAACACTCTATCTTTGCCGGCGCGGCGGTTCAAAAACTTGTAGAAAGTATAACGGTTTAAGAATGACAACGACAATGGAGGCGTTTATGAGTAGGGAAGAACTAATGCGATCATAAGAGCGTTCAGAAATTTCCCTTCAAGTGTCTAAGGGAGTGTAGTACGTAGAAGTGTAATGGTTCATGCGTCAGGAGCGTGGATTCAAAGTAAGAAGACTAAGAATAGGATGCAGGTATTTTTGATGTGGATTATCATTATTAAATTAATTACCGACAAAGATAGGATTACATGGAGTAAGTAAGAGGTACTCCGGTGGTCTCCCCTACCTTCATGGACTTCCTAAATTCACTGTAAGTCCTGCTCCTTTTTATTCTATCTAAAATCCTATTCTCTTTCTCCATCTCCCTCCTTTACCTTACATTCCACCCTAACACTGTTTTCAACATCCCCTCCCCGCTCATTACTCGATCCACCTATACCTTCTGTCTCCTCCGTATCTCATCTAAAAGCTGCCTCTCCTCACCGACCCACCATGTCCAGCACTTCGTCTTTCCTATTCCTTTCCGTCCACTTCACCTTCTCCATCTCCGTCACGCCCACATCTCTAACGCCTGCAAGGCAGACTCTTCACTAGCCTTTTCCAAACACTTTTACATAACAACCCTCTCATAAGCACCATCCTGTTCATGAATGCCTCCTTCGCTAACTTTATTCTCTATCTGACGTCCTTTTTACTGTATTCGTTTTCCTCTTCAATTTCCGCCATAAAACAATTCAAAGTATTCCAATTCATAAACATTTTTTTAAAATCGGTGATGGTTGGTATTTTCAGCAATGGATAGTTCGAAAATTGTCATATAAGGTTGTTGTTCTTCATAATCTACTGAAATTAAAATCAAATACGTCGTCATAAGGGCTAAGACTAGCTGACTTTAGTCATAACTGTGGAAGAACGATCGTGTCATCCAAGGCTAGAGTCCTCTTACAATCTTTCGTACCAGATGATGGCCTTGTAGAGGAAATGTAGAGGGAAGATGTGAGGTGATTCGATACGCTTCGTAAAAGTGGTTCTTTTAATATCCAAAATGTTTAAGCTATTGAATTTAAATGAAGTAATATTTGATATTTTAAAGTGCAAGTTATTGAAGTAAATTGATATATGAATCACCGGAAGTGGCACATAAAAAATCCAATTTAGTCATTAGCCAATGATTTATTATTGAGAAAATTTGGGTATATTTGTACAATATTTTGTACCAGATGATGGCCACGTGAGCCTTAGCACATCCTAGGCATTAAATGATTGTGGAAAAGTGCTACTGCCTTTCATTTCAACCTTAGCCCTGATGACGATGAGGGACTTCCCCATCGAAACGTTGGCTTAATATAGCCTTACCCGGTGCCAAACCCGAGAAGACTTCATGAAACCTTGCGTTCGTCCCTCACCCCATTCCACGCTCCGTTGCGTCACCACCGAGGGTATCGGCTCCGGTGAGATCAACGCCCGAGCGAATCCTTTGCCGGTCGCCGCGATAAAAAGGATCGGCCAACGGACGGGTCCGCTTCTCCGTCGCCTCTGACCACCGCCCCCGTCTCATTCACTGCCGTCTCCTACGCAGCAGCGCGTTTGGGTTTCTTTCTTTCGATCTCTGCATCCCATCTCGTCCGCCGCCACCCAGTCCTCAAACTGCTTGGCTTAATTTATTGCCCGAATGCCTTGCGCTTCCTTTCACTTTCCTGCGATGCTAATTTGGTGCCTTGTCTTTTTCTTCCGGTTCTGTGGGAGCGTCACTTTTATTCAGCCTCTCCATTTGCTTACGTCCGTCCATCACGTTCCTTCCTTCCTCCTTTTCTCTCTCTTTCTTCCTTATGTTCGCTATCGCAACGATGGAAAATTGTTCCTTGGATTGGGCTCCACTATGGCTTGATCAGGCATTGCTAATTATAAGTGATTTGGTGCGACAAAGATGGTTGTCTTGAAGCTGGTGTTTACATCAGATTCTGCATAATACCCTGCGAGACACCTCTAGGGTGTTTGGCAGGGAGTGACCAATCACCAGCATGCATCATGCAAGAAGATTACCACATGCACACCACACTTTAATAAAAATGCCATGCATACTAGCAAATTAAGCTACCACATTCATGCAAAGGCAAAACTTGCCTACTACTTATAAAGGTAATCTGCCTATGAAGCTATAACATGCCAAATATGCTGTTAGAAATTCTAAGAAATTTCAGAAACATTCAATAACCCTCTCTTACCCGCAGCTCTTTTTTGGGGAAATCAAATTTCAAGACTTCACATTTTAAAAATGTGAAAACTTTCCACTCATTCATTATTATTGCGGCAGCTTCTTATTTCGCCATTGAAATTTACAGCAAAAAATAACACGCACTTTAAATCTGTCCTGAATAGACCTGATCATGTAGACATTTTTAATGCTACTTAGAAGCAACATTGGGTTATAATCAGGGAGGGTAGTGAAGCGAAACAAAAAATGTTTCGTTTTGACTCGTAGGGAAACGATAATACGATGGGTTTATTTTCTCTCCCTCATGAAATTAAAATCACCAAGGAGTTTAATTTGGACACGGGACGAAACTTCACTCACGGAAACGAAACAATATTAATCGAAACACCTCTGATCATAGCTAAATTTTTATCCCAGAAGTTGAGTGGAGGGGGGAAAAAATAAATAATTTCGACCGATTTTATGACAGGATGTATGAAGGTTAAAAAATTTGGCTTCGTAATATTGCGACTGAATACTGCGTTGAGCATTCTGTGTGGAAAAATGCACCATACATCTAGAGGCGGTAGGGCGAACCTCTACTCCATTCAACCATGCTTCGTAACCGGTGTGTGAGTCGAAAATAAACTGTTCCAAGGAGAAGCACGTGGTTCTATAGATCTTTCGAAGAATAAATTCTTTCATAGAATAGAAAGCCATAGAGGAAGTTTCTCCATCATGGTCAGGCGTTAATTGGTTATTATTAGAATGAATTTTAAAACAGGTGTACTGAAAATACCCAGTTTGCTATGTAAAATTGTGAAAATTAGCCACGATGGCAACGCTTTCTGCCTAAGATTGCTTGATGGTTATATCAAAACTTCAGTTTGAAATGACCTCGTTGAGTAAATTAGACTCAAGTAATCACTGTAGATTTGATAATTGAAGAAAGTGAAACTGGAGCATTTACCTACTTTAAAACTCGAGATGATTAAGTACTTAGCGGAGAAGAAAAATACAATCCTCCGTCAGAATATGCAGATTAAGAATATTGTCAAGAAAATTTGGTCAAAATTCAGGTTAAAATTAACAAGTTAATCTGTTATTTTTTTAAGGAAATCTCGCCGATTGTGTTATGTAATGAGTTCTTGGATATGAAAATAGTCAGCCCTATGAACGTGCGTATTAGAATATGCGAATTATGCGAAGTTAATTTTTCCGTGTTGTCTTTATTTGAATATTGATCCATAAATTAACGTGTTATAGTAACGTCCTCCTGAAACGTATAATGCGGCATAACGAAATCCGCTTATTAAATTGGAAAACATAATTTATATTCGAACAATACAACAGTTCTCTATAAAGGCATACCATTTACTACCATGTCATTCATACATTGAAATGTTTTCATTTGACCACTGAAACAGGAGAAAAAGTGTGGAAATCGCGATTTAGTTAACTCTCATTAATGTTCTATTGTATTAATTCCAATTACATGTAACAATAGGTTTTTGGATTTCTTAATACAGTGAAATGTCTGTTTATTGGATATTCTTATTAAAAAAAATTAAATTAGGTTACCTAAATATCCCTTCAAATCCAAAGAAATAAACCGAAAATCACCGAGGTGTGTGATTAAATATAAGGTTGTATTTTCTGCTATCAATAAAATAAAACCAGCCACTATTTATATTATAACTTCTCGATGCTTATTTTAAAAAATAAAAAAATAATGTAATCCGCAATCCCTTGATTCCTCCGCTAACTTAGTCCGAAATTTGTACATATCCTTGCTGAGAGCAAGCAAGGTATATGATGGGGATAAACTCTTCTTGGGAATCCAACCGTGTTAAATTATCCATATTATTGACTAATGTGGAATAAATTTAACTCCCTGGAGATTCCGAGAAGAGTTTACCCACATTATTCGCCAGGAAAGCATCAAATCATATGTAAGACATAAGAGGTTCACCATAAGTAATGTTCGATAAAAGATAATGTCGATCATGAATCAACTTCCATCAATCCAAAGTGCTTTCCGACACTCATTTTTTTTCTCTAATTTGGTTAAATAATCGGTTTCTCTTTTGCCCCTGAACATTTTCCATGCCATTCCATAGCGATTCGGCCACTTTCATTGGTAAAGGTATATAAATGGATTACGGCTGCATCTACGAGGGTAATCCAGAAAGTTATAGCAGTTTGCGCGCGAGACGTTGCAGGGCTAGCGCTATCATATTGATATCGACGCGCGTAGTAGATCATTAGTAGATCAGTATGCCTTCAACTGTATTAGGTGGAGCGACGTACGTTCACGCGTTGTCCAGTTATGGCCCACAAACGTTAGTGCCTAGTAGAAAATTCCTCCAAGTGTGAAGTGCGTGGTGTCATGCGATTTCTTCGGGAAAATAATCAATCGGCAGCCGAAATTCATAATTTTGTGCAGTTTATGGCCCAGCAATAATGAGTGATTGTGTAGTCCTTCAGTGAGCACGGTATTTTAAAACTGGAAGAACAAACATTCACGACTCGACGGTTTCAGCGGTTCAACAGTGGCGGAGAGCCTCAAAATGCCGTGACAGGTTGGCTCCATTCGCAGGCTGCAGATTTTTATGAAAATAGGATTACAAAGACTCAGTGGCAGATCCAGGATAGGGAAAAGGGGGGGGGCTAAATGGGGGTTAAAACTCCAGCGATCGTGGGAGTCGGAAAAAATTAAGCCCACTTAGATCTGCCACTGCAAAGACTGTTAAAAACACGGCAATTGCTTGCATCTAAATGTCGACTGTGTGAAAAATAAAGGTTAAATTCTAAGATGAATATGTAATAAATTTGTTATAACTTCACTGGTGTAATTTTTATGTCAAAACGGCGGTCACTTTCTAGATCACCCTCGTATATACATGTGGATAGATCATAGTGCCTCTCCTTCAAACCGCAAGACACCTGACGGCTATACATGGGAACTGCGGTCAAGCACATTGGTGCGTATCACTAGAGCTCTCGATGCGGCTCTCACATAGAAGAACCGCGTTAAATATCGTGGTCTCCTCAACGAATATAATCTGATAGAAATACTTGGTGGGCTTTGGTTACTCATTTAGCATACGTCAATCAAAATCATCACAAGACCGTTATCCTCCTTGAGGCTGAAGAGCTTACGTAAAAAAATTTTAAAGTTTAATGAGGATCGATTTCCATAGAAATCAACTTAGTCGTGATCCTGACCACGAGTTATACACGATAGGCGTTGGAAATGACAGCGCAACAAAATAAAAATCCAGGTAATTTTCAACGCAGATTCGTCTGGTCTAACGAAAATTCTGAACAATATAGTCCTTTAAATAATTAGAAGTATGGTCAACGCATAAGGTAGTTCATTGCTACTTTGCCTACTTTATATGTCCCGTGTCTTTTCTGTTCCAAAGGCCTACCAATAGATCTGTGAAAATGTCGTCTTTAGATCTGTGAACATTTCTTCTTTATTTGAATGATACTTCAAACTTCTTGATATCATTTGTATGAAATACCTCGAACCAGTTTCAATGGACATCTTAGAGATCTGTGAAAAGTAATGCTTATTTGAATGACGTGGGTAAACTGCTCTCGGGATTCCCACCGGGTTAATTCTTTCATAACGGCCACCGTTTCAAGCTCCGTATCGGCGCTCATCATCAGGGCTGAAGGTTTATTTCAAAATAAATCAACATTCAGCCCTGATGGCGGGCTTGGTACAATGATTTTTTAAATGTTCATGATAATATGAACTCAATGTGTGTGAGTGGCATTTTAGAAATAAATATGATATATGTATCATTGGCCTTTATTTTGGACCATTTACAGTCCTCCAAAGTTAAAAATGGAGAGAATCATCATGAGATCATTCAAAATTCATGGTTAATTTGGCGTTAGAGATTTACTGGCAGTGCAGATAAATATTTAAATGAGGTAATTGGAGAAATAGAAGCTGGCGAATCGAATCCGACAGAAAGTGATCGATTTATTGGCGATTTTTACCTACACCACCTATAGGTAGCATGTATTGATGAATGGAAGAATCTGAATGTCATGACTTTGGCGTATTCTCGTGAAATCAGTGCGAAGCATGTGGAAACAGTGATATAAGATAGACGAGAGGGCTTTGGAGGGAGAGAGTTTTAAAATTATGCAAGATATATATCTGTCCAAAATATTCCCCCTACTATTATTATTATTATTTTTTCTCCTTTTTCTTGACCTTATTTTAATATATAAAATGATGTTTCCTGGAGTTTAGGTACCTAAACTCCAGGAAACATCATTTTATATATTCCCCCTACTGTTTAAACACTTGAGGCGGGAAACTTACTTTTGGAATACGCCGATAGTTATTTTCTTGCCGTTAGAAGGCTTATTCTGAGAGAAATCCTTTCGTAAACACTTAAAACACACGTCGAATCGAAGGTGAAAGTGTTTCTTTCCAATTCTTCCTCATTCCATGGCGCTCACCGTAATCATATTGGATGACACTTGACGTGTGTAAGCACTTTGTTCAGGGAAGTTCCGAGGCGTGGCGTTCATCCTACACGCCTCTCTAGACACCTCTAAAATATCGGGCGGAGCCGCGTGAATTGTGTCAAGTTCTATGTCGTATATTCTTGGCGACACCTTCTAAGCCGTTTAAAGATTTTTTTTTCGAGGTAAATCCCTTATTTGGATTCCAGAAAATACCTAGGTGGTATAACTCCTAAACTAACGAAAGCATCCTGTATAAATGTTGTATCAAATCGGCACCGTATTTGGCTATGGATGAAGCTGCAAGTTAATTGTAAAACAATGACTTGAATTTACCGAAGCCTTGGCTATAAAATGTACTCTCCCGGGAAAATAGATACCCAAACACCGTAATTGAAATTACAACTTTTGACGCCTCTTGCCTTTGAACGGATGTACCAACACTGGACGTATATTGCCCTCCGCTGGAAATGCTAGAGATATTCTATTTCTAATTTGATTGCAACCTCGACATTGTGTTTGAGGACACCTCCCTCGGTCTATTGTCATTGTTTTGGAAGTTATGCATGTAATTTCATAAGAAGCATGTAATTTTTACATCGTCTTCCTCTCCAGTTTTGAAATTTTATGCCATAATCCCTTATTATATCACTTCACTTTTGCTTAAAAAAAGTTTTCGATATCCAGCGTTATCAAAATAACCTCTTATTAATAAAATTTTGACTTTCTAATATAGGATTAAAAAAATAAAATCTCTTAAATAGAGTCTATTTACAGTATTTGAAACTCCAGTGAATCTGGCGTTTAAGCGAGAATAAGATTACCCATGTACCATCGTTTATTTCGTAAGGCCACTGGAAAAGCTCGCGTTACCTAATGCATAAAAGGGAATTGCATACATGATAAAAGGCAATCATATAGTAATACATGTGTGTTCAAGTTCCATACTTATTTGGATTGTAACAACATCAGTTTCGACTCCAATTTGAAATTTCATGTTTTTACTGGTAAGTACTGGTAAGTAGAAAGTGCTCCCAGCGTTAGCGTGCCCAACATTAAAATAGCTATTCAATGAAGTATTATTTTTTTGATGATACCCCGAGTGAGTGGAAAAAGTATTGCCTAAATCTGTTTTACGAGACATGAACTATCTTGATATGGGATTAGGGAAGTAGGGATTGCTCTATAACTTATAGAGCAATCCCTACTTCTATGCTATTTATTTCAGTCACTAATGGAAAGATCCCTTTCTTGTTTTGTGATTCATTCTTAACGCCCTTGCGATAGTTTTTGCGCGATGCTTCATTATTTTCATTTTTATGAAAATCGACTGCACTTTAAATTAATCTAAAATCGAGTACATTGAGAAGGGGAATCGTGCGAGGAGGAAAGAGGTACATACATTTTAGTTTATGTACAGCGTGTACTCCAGCTTCGGGGTTCCTGACACAACTCAATCCTGGCCTTCCTGCCCTAATTCCCGTTATACATGGTGACCCCTACATCGAGTGCCTACTTAATGTGCAACGAAGCTTTCCCAAGCATAAGGGATGGATTCACGCAAATTTATATGAAGACGCTCATCCTAAGATCCCTATCGTGCTAGTCACTGAGGCGTGAACCATGGCTGTACCGTATATGCGTGTGCTGGGCATGCTTTGATCCCCATCCATTTCTAACATAAATTACGGTTAGATTCAATGCCCTTTTCGGTGAACATGTGCAAGAGGAGCCTTTTCATAAATTTTACACCGGCCGGTTTCCTTGCATGTTAAAATATGGGAGAGAGACTGACTCTTAAGTAGAATGAAATTTCTTTGGACGAGTTAATTATGCATCGGCAAATGTGTACGTCATAGAAGAGAGAGTGAGTGTCTAACATCTATAGTTACCTTGCTTACTAATCACCCATCTGAAGCCTGAATCACTCGGTCATTTTTTCCGTCCCTCTGAGAGATGACTCCAACGATAGCTTTTCAGGGACCAAAGAAATGATCCCTCGACCCATCATTTTCTGAATGGCACGTTCATTCCTTTCGTCCCTTTTTCCATCGCTTATTCCGTCACTTTACAAATTTGCAAATGTCATTCAATCACAAGCTAATTGTGTCGTTTACATCGCTATTAGTGGCCGTGGGTTTTGAATGGCTGAAGGACGGTGCAAGCTATGGTTTCAGTGAAGGAAAAAAAGACGTGCCGAGTGATATAAAAAGGGATGGGAATCCCATCCCTTGAGCCTTCGCGGATAATGATTATCGAAACTGTCATTTTTTCCGCCATCGCTGGAGATGCCCCTCGAAAGGGATGGAAAAAATGATCGTGTAATTCAGGCTTAACCGGTCTATTTCATCATTATTTTATTTAATGGTATGGTATTCAATCTCCAATGATTTTCCCAAAAACTTGTGTCAATTTTAATAGGAAAAGGGCGCTGATGAAATTCCTGATGGCCTCAGGGTATGTTTATGGTAACAAATGTAGAAATTGTTACACGATTTACTTCATTTCACCATACTTATCTAGAAAATTTCAGTCCATTAGGAAACGGGAGCAACTAAATCTCTACAAGGTATTGAGTACTTAAGGAGATAAAATAAATGATCTAGTTATTAATCACGTCGTTCGTAGCTGTAGCATTCATTCTCTAGAAATCAAGGTTCGGTAGAGGAAACGATGCGCTGCGGCGTGCTGCTTAAATTTTCATTGAAGCTCCATTGGGACTGTTTATGAAAAAAACTGAAATGATTATGTTTAGAATGGCCGTGATGGAGAAATTTAATGTTTAATGCCTTTGATATAGAGTCCATAATTACATTTTTATGAGCACAACGATACTTTTTAGGGACTGAATTGTTGATATATTACCATAAAATATTGTAGGCTTGAAAATGTCCATACAATATTTTGAACACAGAATCGAAATTAAAAGGATCTTCGAGGAGTTTCTTTGTCCATTGTATTTCCTTTTCCTATCTCGTATCCTGTTAGTTAGACGAATGGCTTGGAAGAAGACGTCGAGTGTGGAATCTTATTCGATTCCGCATCGTAGGAGGTACGATCTTGTGAAGCACAGTGACAGAAATCCATTAAATAGAGGATATATAGAGCTGGAACGACTTTCCCCCTAAGATAAAGGAAGTTCTTTCCTTTCGATGAAAAAAAACATTGCCTTGAACCTTCATTCATCAGTGTTGAACGATCCCTAGTTATTGAAATATGTGAGTCACATGTTTTTGGGAAGATATCAGTTTTAAAAGACTACACTTTTCTCAGTAGTTGTTCTATCTCTTTTTATAAAAAAATAAAGTTTGCCACCTTCTTCGAAATAGACTCATTTTCATGAAAATGATTCTTTTGGGATTTATTTCTCAAAATTTATCTTCTTAATAATCGTATCACTTGAGATGTCGATCATAATTTTATTTGTGACAGAGAATGCGTCAATTTTGCCTAAATATGGCGGCTGCATTTCAATGTTATGAGATTGTAGTTTAAATAAGAATTTTTATTTCTCTGACCTATCGACGAGGAAAAATAAAATTTAGTTAGGAATTATTATACAATAAACATTTTTCAATTGCTCGTTGTGTATTTTACAATTGATAATGGTGGAGTAGCACGTTAAATGCATAGATATTTTGTACTGTTGCAAGCACGGTTTTTTCTATTAAAAACTAATTGGGGCAGTTTGTATGCGATACTTGTGCATCGGAGATCAAAGTTCTGATTTTTGCATTCTTTTAGCGCAGTAAGGATTTCAGCAAAGGAAATATAGAGGGAAAAAAAGTGGTGATTCGATACGTTTCGTAAAAGCGGTTCTTTTAGCATCCAAATTGCTTAAGCTATTGAATTTAAATGAAGAAAAATTTGATATTTTAAAGTGCAAGTTACCGAAGTAAATTGAGATATGAATCACCGGCAGTGGCTCATAAAAAATCCAATTTAGTCATTAGCCAATGATTTCGTTCTTATACTGGAGAAAATGTGGGTGTATTCTGGTTTATCAAGAAGTAAATGTACCAACGAATAAATAAGAGGTAAAAATTACCATATGCTTCATTAGCTTGCGGAAGGAGGACCTCTTCTTTTGAATTTATTGAGTCAAACGATTTTTGGATCTCGTCGTTTGCATTCATGCCTGCGGCCTCGGAACAAGTCGTGGAGCCACGAGCGACTCTTGAGGCGCCAGGCTAAGTATGAAATGGAACAGCCAGAATGGATCTCTTGTGTTCTAGACTTAGCAGGAGAGTGGAGAAATTTCAGAACGCTTGCTTTCTAGAAGGTTATTGATTGTCCACGACACTCAAATTAATGACACCGGAAACTTTGATGAAAATTCAAAGCAATTGCTAAAATGTTCCTTCGTTAATTCGTTCGTCATTAAATGATTCTTTTTTTATAACGTTGGCTTCTTTCACGGATGCTTTTTCATCTATGAAGCGTGATTAACAGTTAATTTGTGCTATAGATGCCTAAAACAGATTATAATTGATGATAACAATGGAGGCAAAAATGGCATCGGCCTTTTTTGCCATTGGACCTATCAGTCCGGAATATTAATTGTTACAAGGTTTTAGCTCAAAGGAATATTATAGACAAATAGTACCGGCAAATAGACTAGCTTACCCCAATTTTTTGGATGTGAATACGTGATTCCCTTGTTAACATCTTGTGATTTGACTTAATGTACTTGAAGCTGACTAAATACGAATACTACCCTGTTTAGCGGTGTTACCTTCATCCGACTGTTTGAATTTTAAATACTTGGTGTGGAAAGTGTTTCATTTTTTGCAGTAAACCGATTACTTAAATTATTTGTTCCGTGAAAGAAAAATAAGAGTGAAAGAGTGTTAGGTATACAAGCCCGTAGATGAGTCTTCGTTGGCCTGCTTTAAATGAATGGCACTGCTTAACGAACAGAATGATGAAGATAGATTCAGAATATCCTTTTTTCCACGATCGATAAGAGACTTTAACGGCAGCGTTAGAATTCACAAGTAGATTAGATGACTTGTATTGTAGCCAATTAACTTATGTATACCGTAATGCATGCGCCTAAAGTTTATTCTTATTTCAAACAGCATGTTTTGTGTGATCTACGTTTATTGGCAGAAAACCTTAATGAGTAGTTGGCAAGTTTTGCCTATGCACGAATGTGGTAGTATAATTTGTTATTATGCGCAACATTTTTATGACCGTGTGGGGTGCATGTGAGAATCCTATTGCATGATGCATGCTAATGATTGATCACCTCCTGCCAAACACCCTAGAGGTGGCTCGCAGGGTACTATGTTGATTTAGATACAGAATGGTGCCTGAAAGTTTGAAGTCCTCAGCATACTGCGCACATCGGGGTTAGGGTTCTTGATATTAAGTAAAAAAATATTTCTTTAGTCTGATCTTGATCCCTGACTGTCTGGCTGGGAAGTCTACTCACTACTTACCGCACTAATCCCTTTCCTTCTGAACCCCAGGCACCCCAGCCTACGATATTCGCTGCGTTGCTGGTCGAGTGCACAAAGTAGCTATCAGAATATAGAGCTGTACTCCTAAGCCTCTGTTGCTAAAGGTTAGTGGTTTCGACCTAGGAGAGATAGGAAATTTTCGATGTAAATTAAATGCAAAATTATTCATCACTAGTCAAATAATTATCCTTATCATGATTTCTTTCTTTTGTGCTGTGGAATTGAGAAATTAATGTTGGAAAAAGCCATGAAAGGGGCAGCTTAAAAGTGTCATTTGCCTGATTCTAATACCTTGGCAAATTAGAAATGAGATGGAAATAATCTTTGCGTGTTGGGATACAAGTTTTCCATGTACTTAACTCAGGAGAGGGACGTAAATAGCTGCTACTGAATTCTCAAAAGTGTTTGAACGCGTTGAACAAAGCTGTTATTCACTGCGTTTCGTGATAGACCCCTGCTGGGATCCCCACGGAGCGTGCAGGTTGGGTGGGAAATTTTTCATGCTCCCCCGATTCGCTCAACTGATTGTACATCTGCTGTAATTCCTTAATGACCCGAAGGAATGAGGGCTGTTATAAACAATGCTCGCAATGCGGTAACATAAGAGTAGGGGAACGGTTGTACCGTTAACAGTGGGGATGAAATGGAGTGATGTTATTTAGTGTTGAAAAGTATAAATGGATGGTCAACAGGAAGACTTGAGTAATTAAAAAAATGTATTCCTCTTATTATTAATATAGTTAGGGCTTTTTATTGAAATTTGATGCAAATACTTCGCAGGAAAAGTGTAAATGTTCAAATTTTGTCTAAAATATCCTTTACCATGTGTGAGTTGCCACTAAAATTAAATTATTAAATAGTAGGGTAGAAATGTCTTGATTATGAAATATAATTTTGAGCCAATTTTGAGGTGAATTATTTGAGAAAAATTAGTCCACAGTTTTGTAAAAAGTTACATCCAACAACAATAAGAAAGGGTAACGATGTAATTTTTGAAACATGTTATGTCTTATATAAAGTTTTATCATTAAATGAAGCCATAATTTATGACTCTACAACAATGTGGTGGTGAAATAGAAGGTATTAAATATTTCAAGGCAGTTGGTCACTAGTTATTTATTTTGGGGAGAATATAGACCCATGCAGGAATTCTCATCGAAATCTGAGTCCCTAAGGCACAAACGTTAGTTGAATTGATGTAAAATGACCCAGCTGCCTTCAGTTGGAGTCTATCACTAGGACTTTTTGACGCCATATGAAAATAATCAGTGTAACCTTGCTAAAGATGAAATGCTCATTTTAATTAAGTAGCGGCGACCTCATTGTGCGTATATCTGCTGTAAAGTGCACATTCTCCTGAGGTTGGGAAAAAATATCTCCTAAAAAAATTAAAATCACTGAATTGAAAAACAAAACAATCATTAGTTTATGGACGAAATATATCATCTGCTTGTATGACTCTTATTATACCTACTTAATATTTTTTCTCGTTTAATTTTTTCATGCAACTCTCTGCTGGCTACGTCATTGGCTTTTGAATTGACAATTTTGATGACCAACGGTCGGAATTCTTTGTTGTTAATTTATGTGGTGGAGTCTAATTCATCGAAACTTCCAATCGCATCTTAGGTATGCTGTAAAGATTCTTTATGAAGAACGATTGTGGAATTCCACGTGCCAATCGGATGTTAGAAGCAAATCAGTGGCATTGAACTGAGAAACGGCTATCCAAGTGCGAGACACATATAACGGAGTAAAGAGTCATCGTTCTTCTATTGATGGTGTTTATCGAGGAAATCATGAGCAGGCTAGGATTTGAAATGCTACCCAATGGAGACATAATTCATAATGACCGTTTGGACGCCGATATTTGCGTCTCAAGATTTCGATAATTCAGTAAATGATGGATACGAATATATAGAGCTGGGATTTTCGAATTCCTTTCATTTATAGCCTAGTTGCATGTGCTATCATGTAAGAGACTACTTTCAATCATTAAATCCGAGGAGGTCGAACCTATTCTAAATAAAATGTGGCAGAAAATTGGTGTGTTGTTAGAAATAATTTATGTTTTGATGACGATACTTCAACATCGGTCCCCAAATTATATAACCGCCTCGTACGGCATCTGATGACTTTGATTAAATGCTTCCAATCGTCTTGCTCATGTGGGTAGAGTGAGTTGAGCCGGTGCAATCCTTGACGCAACAACTATTAGATGCCTGCGTTAGAGAATTGTGTCGGAAACGTGTTTGTGGAACGGAAAGAAATCGCAGGAAAACACCGATCATCAGGCGGACAGCTATAGGAGCGACGAATGTGATTGCACGTATTACGGCGTGCGCTACGTATTATTTGCGGTTTAGAAAAATCTGGAACACGACGGCTGGAACGCGCGTTGCGACACGCCGACGCTAGTGTGGTTTTTGAGGAAGCTGTAGCTTGTCTCGTACGATCTCGCGCTGGAGGAGAAAAGAGAGAGTGGTTTCGGGATGTGTGTTAGGGTGAATTCGCATCCGCTGCTTTGAAGCACCGTTTTCATACCACTAGTTTTATTCCATAAAACCGTCTCATTTTTTTTACCGGAAGCTTCTGATGAGACATCTAATTTTCCAATTTTTTATATGCAATATCAAGAAACATACTTTCTTTAGAACTCTTATAAAGTTCCAATGTTTGCTATACTTTTATATCGGATGCAGCAAAAAATATGAATAGTTTTAAATGAAGTGGCAGCAATTTTAAAGTTAAATCGGTCGAAATATTTTAGCCTTTTCAATGAATACCCTGTATTCAATCAGGGAGAGTAATTTATTATCATGTTTATATTCGGAAGTCCTTGCATTGATAATTGTGTTAGTCATGAATCTCTTTCTTGACCAATGTTGTGTGCGTGGAGTGCCAATAAATTAGGAGAGTCCATTCTAAATCAACGCCTTTAATGGCTGAAAAGTGTTTTTCACATTGTGCCAACGAAGAAGACTGCGCAGACTATATTTTTGGGTATTTGCAAATCAAATGTTTCTTTAATATTCTATCAAAAGTGTGCTTTTTGTGAGAAATACATATTTTTAGATGGTAAGAGAAGAGTTTTACAAGAAAATAATATTCGGTTTGGACTGCTTCAAAATTATGATGACATTAATTTAATATTTTCAGATCTTACTTCAGTTTTGCGGGTGAAGCCAGGGTATGCAAGCTGAGACGGTTTAGAAATGGTATTAGGCGGCCGTCGCGTCGGTCGTTGAAAGCACTCCAAATTCAAGTGGGTCTCACTGGGAAGATATGGTGAGTATTTATTGAAATTTAATTTTTGTCATTATGTATTTTTTATTATTACTTCACAATTTGAAGCAGTGAGAAAAATTTCTCAGTCATGCACGATCCATTATTTTCAATTTTAATTCAAGATTTGAATTGGTAGTCAAATAATGCGATTGCGGAGACAAAATCGGCGGATACAAAACCTAAAATTTTCTCAAAACTCATATGCATTCAAGAATATTGTAGCAGCGGAGCAGCATAAATGTAGTAAATAAAGCTTTTTATCTTATTTAAAATATTGTAATAAAATTGAAGGATACCTGTGGTGAAGTTAGAGACTAAACTGGTAGACAAGGCAGTGGTAAAAGGTAGTGCTACAAAGGGCAACGAGGATGGAGAAGTTGATGGCGTCTACGAAGATATTACGGAATTAATCAAACAGGTAAGGGGTGAAGAAAACCTTATTGTTTTAGGTGATTGGAACAATTTGGTCAGCGAAGGCCTGGATGGAAGAATTACCGGAAAATTAAAATCAGGAAATGTGGCGTTTATTCAAGGATTCAATAAACCATTTGAATCAAATGAGTGAGCAGTGGTACAGAATGACCGACGCCGTCGACGCACCCGAACACTCAATGCTACTACTACCCAATATCAAGTGGTGGAAACCTATTCCACGACACCTGATGCATACCCTTGGTCTTCTCGGTCTTTCTCTACAAAAAAATACACCAGTGTACCTCAGTGACGAGTTTCAAATGCTAAAAAGAGTACACGACTGCGATATAGCGGTAAATGCAAAAACACATACCCCACCACGATCTTAGTATGATCTTAGTATGCAACCAAGATTTTAGTATGCAGCAGAAGAGAAGAAGTCAAGACTAACATTAAAATAGGGAAGCAAAAACTGATAGAGGTGGATGAATTTTTTTATTTGGGAAGCAAGATAACTAGTAATGGGAGAAGTAAGAAAGAAATTATCAGCAGAATAGCCCAGGCGAAGAGAGCATTCCACCAAAAGAGAGACCTGCTTACAGCGGGAAACTTAAATATGGAAGTAGAGAAACAATTTATAAGAACCTACATCTGGAGTATGCTCCTATACGGAAGTGAGGCATGGACAATAACCGCAGCGGAGAAAGCAAGGATAGAGGCCTTCGAAATGTGGTGCTACAGAAGAATGATAAAAATCAAATGGATCGACCGAGTTAGTAACGAGGAAGTCCTAAGAAGAGTAGGCCTCATGAAAACCTAATAAGAAGACGGAACAACCTTATAGGCCACATCTTGAGACATGATGGCCTGATGAAGACAATCGTCGAAGGACAAGTGGAAGGCAAGAATGGAAAAGGAAGAACTCGAACAAAATATATGGAACAAGTAAAGAGAGATGTGAAAGAGAAGAAATACGTAGGTGTGAAAAGATTAGCTGATAGGAGAATAGAGTGGAGAGCTGCGTCAAACCAATCCTAGGATTGTTGACCAGTGATGATGATGATGATGACCCCACCATGGGACAGTCAGATTCAATAACGCATCCATTGTGAATGCATGACGCGAGTGGAACAAAATTGACTTACCACTGCGTAAATCATCATCACTTTGCTATTCCTTTTTATTTTAAAATCATACTTGTAAGCATCTTATATTGTAACTTCACTGCATTTAATTACGAGAGTAACTTGACTATGCATTCCTCTGCAAATATTCAATGTGTGTCGAGGGTTAGAAGGTAGATGGGATTTTCTAATCCCAACCTCGCCAAATAAAGTCAAATAGTTATTATTATCATCCAAGCAGTTGCTCCCTAGTAAGAAAATAGTCACTCTATATCATACGTAAGTTAAATATAATTTCAAAATTTTCAGCAAAAAAATTCCCATGAGGACGGCTTACAAGTTATGAGTGAGAACCTACCGTTAGTCTATTTTCCTCGAGTTAAGATCTAGTTGGGATTAGTGGACGTTCTCTGGCGCCATGGCCATATTATTCATTGGATCGCATGAATCATGTCACCACCAGTTTTTTTTTGGCACAATACCAACTCTTTTTCAACCGGAGATCTGATGAGACAAGCAGTCGCACCCAGTGAGAAAATAGTCATTCTATATCAGGCCTAAGTTAACTCATCATCATCTTTAATCAATAATCCTAATATTGCTTTGACGCAGCTCTCCACTCAATTATCCTACCAGCTAATCTTTTTACTCCTAAGTATTTCTTCTCTTCCATATCCATCTGTTCCAAACATTTTATTCAAGGTCTTCCTTTTCCGTTCTTGCCATCCGCTTGCCCCTCGACTATTGTCTTCATCAGGCCATCATGTCTTAAGATGTGGCCTTTTAGGCTATTTCGTCTTTTTATTAAGGTTTTCATATGGATTCTATTCTCTCCTACTCTTCTTAGGACTTCCTACTACTGACTCGGGCGTGGTTATATTTACTTTAACGGCTGTAGTACTGCGATATGGAAGATAAGGGGAAACCGCCTCATTATTATACTGAGGAGTAGCAACTACTCCACTCACTTATATATCATTTCTAAGTTAACTATAATTTTAAAATAAGAATTTTCCCTTGAGGATGGCCTTCACGTTGTGATTCAACTAAATTGAGAACCTACCGTAAGTCTATTTTCCTCGAGTTTAGCTCTAGTAATGATTCGAGGTCGTGCTCCAGCATCATGGCCACATTATTACGTCGATCACATGAATCATTTTTGTACCAAGTGTATTTTGAGTCATGCTGATCCCGTATCAAGGCATTGAGCTAACGGTAAAGTGTCACGTCTTATTGTTCTGGATTATAAGAGGAATTAAATAATTAGAGGAATATTTGTGATTTCTACTGAGAGTAGACTGACGACTTGCGTTTGAGAGGTGCCTTAGATAGTGTGTAGGCTTCCATGTGAAATCGAGGGGTAGAGGCTCGTCGAGGGACGCTGGCACTTCATACACTCCTTTGCATTCATAAATATTTCACTAAAATAGTAATCGTGTCATATCTATGTCTATAGACAAAATCTCACAATCCTCTGATGTTGACACCACAAAGTTCCTTGGACTTCAAATCTCCACCAACCTTGATTGGGCACCTCACGTACAGGTCGTACTCAAAAAAATCTCCGTGGGTATATTTATGATTAGAAGGTTGTATCCGATTGTATCAATGGATACTTTAAAAATGGTATACTTCGCAAAAATTCATTCCCATATCTCTTATGGCATTCTGTTTTGGGGAAACTCACCTGCAGCAAAAAGAGCCTATTCAGCCCAAAAACAAGCCATTAAAGCTATGTACCATGTCCCTATTTGCACTCCCGGTAAAATCTTCTTTGCTAAATCTAAAATCCTCACCCTCCCTTCTTTATATATCCTTACATGTGCCTGTTTTGTCAAAGCAAACCCTTCCCATTTTCTTCAAAACTCTACCTACCATGACCACCTCACCCGTTCTAGAAATAACATCCATTCCAACCAATATTCCAGCTCTCTCTGCCTAAAAGGTCCCTACCACTCTGCCTCGATCCTATACAATAAAGTTCCCGATGAAATAAAAAATTGCAAATCACCTTCCGAATTCAAAAGGAGACTAAAAATCCTCCTAGCTGAAAAATGCTATTACAGTGTTAATGAATACCTGGAGGATGCATTATAAAGGAAATTTTCTAGATGGCAACTTGAATGCCTATAATTTTCCATACTTTCTGTTAGTATGTTTATAACCCTCTCAGCTCTGTTTCTAATGTTTTGTACAAATAGTGAAATGATTATCTTGAGAATTCCCAAGAACCTGGAAAATTTTCAATCATGTATGTATGTTGGTATCTCATATTCAATCACGTATGTATGTTGGTATCTCATATTGACTTTAGCCTTGCAGATGTATAATTTGCCAATGGTGAAATAAATTTATTATTATTATTATTATTATTATTATTATCTATTGTGTTTTTGGCATTCAAAGTTTTGGGAATGATTGTGGACTAATTGATGGCAATTCACCAGAAGTTTTAACATTTCGCTGTCAAATATTAGTAGAATTAGTTGGTTGTGTTATCGGTAAAATGTTTGTCTCATAAAAATCCATGAATTTTTACATCAAATGAGAGCGCTATCTGGGATGGCATCCGTTGCTTTTTTGCTACAACAAATGTACATATAGCAACAGGAACTTCTGAGTTTGAATTCAATTTTTTATATCTTAGTTTTAATTTAATTTTAATGCATACTAATATTTTGTATATTGGTATATAATAAATATAAGTATAATACTTAAATATAAATATAATCCTTTTAATAATTTTAAATATAAGTATAATCCTTAGATTGACTCAGTAAGCCTTGTTGGAGAGCATACACGCGGCTGTTCGACACAACGTAATCTGTACACTTCGTTTGGTGGCGACACTTAGAAATTTGCAAAGATATTACGCGCTACTGCTTACCCAGGAAACACCCTCCCCTTTGCAAAATTATTTTATTTAGGCAATCTTTTTCGATTATTGAGACGACTGAATTTTATTTCTCCAATTTATGATGCTATATGAACTCTTTGTAGAGCTCTCAAATCGAATTTATGAGGAAGCCAGTGTTAAAAGAAATCAGTTAATTTTTTCTTTTATCTAATTAAATTTCCATGATTAGAGGGTAATCGTCGTATCTATGGCCGTGAATTTAGTCTACGGATGTCATTTGAAAACGATCTTATCCTCAGCAAATTTAAGTATAAGTTTACACGGTTCTCGATGCTCTCGTATAGTTAAGGATAAATAATGAGTAAGTGATACGATATTTCTGAAGTTTTTCTGTTTCTTGATTGTAAACAAGAGTTTTTTTGTTAAAATGTAAGTCATTGAATATGTATCAATTTTACTTGACTAATAATTGTAAATGCCATACAATTTTTCCCAGTATATGAGTCTGTGAAACACAAAGGAAAAAGTTCTGAATACGCAACTAAATAATTAGACATTTCTTCATGGCAAAGAATTGGCATGGTATATGCTCTCTGAAGTTTTACTATCTTAATTTTTCACGTGAATCACTCCGTAACTAATTAATGGATTACAATGAAATACACTGGAATTGAAATGGATTTTATGAATTAATGCAATCAGTTTCTTAGAGTGAAAGAAAAAAAAGAGTAAACGACAAAACAATATTGCCAAGAATGTCTTTGTCAATGAAGAACAAGTCGTTCTTTGAAACGTCGCGAAGTTTGAAATGGATAAGAATAATGTAATCTTCAAGCACCAAGACTGCTTGATTTTTCGGCAAAATCAAGTACTGTCTTGAGCCATTTTCCATCACGTCTAAGGAATCTATTGTTCACTCTTGATCATTCATTCCACTTCCTCACATATTTCCAAAATAAATTCAATTCAAGAATTCATTAAGCGTTCCATAGCTATATTTTCAGGTGCAAAATGCAGCTTTATAGCAATATATTTTGTACCATCAATGTTTCTAGCATTCGATGCCTGCTTCCTACATTTTAGCACGATATTATGCAGCTGAAAACGTGAAACTGGGAGATGTTGATACCTAAGGTTTTTACTAAACTTAAAACAGAGCCTAAAATTAGATGAAATTAAAGAGAGAAATTTAGAAAAATAATTACGAAATAAAAAGATGGAAATGTTAAATGTCAATGAGACAAACAGCTAACTTACGAGTATAATCCGATATTACACGAAGTAAATTAATTTTTTCAATCAAAAGAACAAAAAGACCTTTAGCAAAAAAAGAATAAAAAAACATTAATTGCAATGCAGTAAAAATGGAATATGAACATTATTTCCGCTAAAATGGATGCTTTTACATTTGGATATATGAAACTAACCAACATAGCGAATAATGGAAGTATTCGATTTTCAAGAAAAGCAGAAGGAACACAACAAAAAGAACCGTTAGACATCGTACCAGAAGCATAACCAAATATGAAAGTGAATTAAAAGAGAAAAAGAGAATATACAGCGAAAGAGAATATACCGAATATACGCGAAAATATTAGCAAAAAACCACTCGCGTGTACCTTGTCAGAAGGCCTTTAAATATGTATGGGAGGTTATGAAGTGGAGGCCATGGGTCATCGACGGCTCTTGCCGAGAAATAGAGTTTGTTTGCTAATAAAAGAGTCCGTTTTCCTATTTTAATCACACGATTTAAGTCCATTCTCCGTAGTAGTATATGGAATGCACTCAAAGAAAGAAACCTTTCAGTGCATCTCTTGCAGTGCCGAGCGATTACATAATAAGAGTCATTCGTATCAATATTTATTAATTTTACCTTCTGATGATTATTTTATATCACTTTTATGCCTATTATCTAAATATAAAAGTGAATGAGACCATATTGCATCCACACGCTTGCCGCGTCGCCGTACTCTCCGCCGTCGCCGGCCAGAACCGGAGTCGACCGCACGCTCGAAAAACCGATATAAAATTTGGGGTTGCAAGTTGGTGAAAGGTTTTACTTTAGATCCACAATGTAGAAAATTCATAAAATGACGTGGTATCAGTCACTTGGAGGAAGTCCGTGGCAATATCTACTTTTTTCTACGTTTATGTAAAAAAATGGGCTGAAAACAGGCTCCGCCATTTTGTAATATATCTATGGTTACTGACGTAACAAAATCTTCAATCTCCCCTCAAGTGTAAGAAAAAAAAAGTGCCAATTAAGACAATATAAAAGTTTTGTCGATAAAACTATTCATGAAACCACTGCACGAGGATAAAATTGACAGTTTTCAGAAAAACTTGAGGGTGGTCGTTTTTCGCTAAATTTGTTCAACTTTGACCTCATATATATTTTAACGTGGAAACACAGGAAAGAAATAATATGGAAAGCGATGCACTATTTATTTGAAAATATTTATGCGAAGTTACAACTTCCTAGCTCAAAAAAATCGTGTTTCAGGTTTTGGCCAGCTTTTTTCGATTCTAGCCCACTGTGCGTCGGGAGACATGGAGCCAATTACCCGGTGGAGAACCCGAGGATACTTTCTGCACTGTATGCCACCTGTTAGTATGAATAAGAATCGATAGGAATCGAGAATCGGGAATCGATTTAAAACAATCGGAATCGGAAAAAAAGTGGAATCGACTCATCCCTACTTGTTTCCCCTCGGGCCGTCCCGCCGAGGTGGTCGCGGGTAGGAGAGGCTCATCGTCCGGCAAGCGAGCACGTGCCACGGCCCGCGCCGCTGCGCGCTTGACCTTAAGGACCCCCGACCGCGATGATTGAGAGAATTCTCGGAGAAACAACAGGAAAAAGGAAGAGGGAGCCGCCCTAAGGAGTGGGGGAAGAGGGAGGTGTGTGTGACGCGGAGCCAGGCGCCTGAGGGTGGGTGTGAGTGGGATGACTGTCGCGTAGACGATGCGCGGCGAAGATTTTTGCCTCGTCGGAAGGGAGGAAGATTGTGCGGTGACAAAGACATTCTTGGAAACATTGTATTGTTGTTCTCTCAAATTCCAATCAGTATATAGGATTCTATCACTGAATTGGTGACTAACAGGTGATGTACATTCCTTTAAAAATTAATGTAACTGAAACTTAATTATGAATCATCGTTTGGAGTTTTGAGGCAAAGGCATTCTTGAAAACATTGCATTGTTGTTCTCTCAAATTCCAATCCGTACACGGCGTTCTGAGTGTCGCTCAGTTGGTGGCTGGCAGGTGACGTATTTTATATAAAAATTAAAAATAACTCATGCCTAATTATGATTGCTCGTACAGAATCTTGAGGCTTAAATGCTTTATCTCGCAAGAGCGGAAGTTATGTGATAAACAGGGATGCAATTCATCCAACCAATCGCTAGCTTACTACAAATGGTGTTTCTAAGGTCAACATACAAGTGTTTTGATGAGTATGCATTTATACAGAACTATCCATTTTTATGCATATATGTATAATTTTTGGACCCTTAGCAGGTAGTTGATCCCGAAAAATTAATAACTCATGAAAGAAACTTGTGTTTTAGAAACTGTAATGGACTGATACGTACTGCTGCTATCCCTTTAGAGGAATTCGGTTCTTAGTTGCTAGGCTTTAGGTCTTGCCCAATAGTTATGTCCTAATTATTGGTCCTTCAGTAGAGGTTATCCACCTTGTAGCGCCTTCTTCTCATCGAGTAGGAATGTTATACGTTTAAGTCAAATTTCAGCTGTCGTGTGACATATGACCTGCGGGAGGTGCATATTCTCTTATATCGGGTAAGAAGACATCAGCTCGTTCGAATCCCATCGTATGCACCTTTTCAAGGGTTCATTAGGTTATAGCACTGATAATTGCATCTAAAATGTTACTCTACCATTGATTTTAGAGATAGCGTCAAAACGGAGCGTGGATACCTTGCCGACAACGGCGTCGAATGGATACTACCTATAGTTTTCTGGAGATATTAAAACTTTATTTACCAGTATGATTTCTAAAATATCATTCTACCCCCGCTCGACATTTCCAGGTCTGGTAGAAACTATAAAACAATACAAAGTGCACTTCCGAAGAGAGAGGTTCAATCATTTGCTTTTCCCCCGATAATGAATCCACGTAATTAAAATTGATGGTTACTATACTATCCCAGCACGGTTAATATTTTCTATGATCCCTTATTAATTAAAAGTGTTCTAGGCCCAGAAAATAGAAGGCAGGGCCGTTAAAGTTTCGGAAAATATTTTGTTTTCGCTCTTACAACAAACCTCTCCCAACTATTTCGGTTCTTATAAATTTGGGTTTTTAATCCGTTAAATAGGACTGACCATCGTTTCGCAAGCGTTAATCTCCGTCAACGTTGTGAGTTAGATGGTAGATATCAATAGTATTTTTCAGTCAATATAATTAAAAATCCTTGTTACTTAGCTGAAATAAACATTAATTTGTTTTTAAGAGATTTTATCCTAAAACAGGTGTAATCGGAAATAATTTATTGTTCACCCACGAAATTCAAGAGAATTATGCTGGGGTATCTGAGGACCATTATGCGGTTGTAATGTAGTGCCTACTGCATTTAGAATAGAAGATATTTTTATTTCCTTGGTGCGGATTTTTTATTACCAATCAAATATCTAAGACAGCAACTAAACCACGAATTCATCAAGACTTGCCGTTAAATTTTATGACATCAAACTAATTGCGGAAAAACATGTCAACTAGAAAAACCGTACGGAATTTTTAAAATTTTAATTACTGTTTATGATAAGTGCTATTACCTCGCATTTTACCGTTATCTGAGCTATTTACCTTGCATACCAGCATCCTCCATCATCTGGAAGACTCTTGATACACAAATTAAGTGGTTCACAATTAAAAAACTGGGCTCCATCTCATATAGTAGGGAAAAATAGGTAAATAAAGAAGGACGACTGCTTTATATGATGGGTTCCTGCGTTAGGTAGTAAAAAAATGATGAATTCCTTCTAGATGCCATTCCGTATAGCTACAGTAATGACATTGAATTGAGAGGAAATTCGAGGTGGAATACTTTTGCAATCGTCGGTAATTGTCTACGATAATAATGAAGAAATATGGTACACTTATGAAAATAACGGGATAGGGTGTGCAAAACACCTGTATTCAGTTAACTAGAGTAGAAATCCAAACGAAATGGTATTTTCAAAGCGGAGACATTTTCCGTAAACTAGCTATGCAATATTTTGTACTGAGCTCGTTATCTCTACCTATGGCATTTTCCAAGCAGTTAGAGCGCACATTCTAGAGAATGGGAAATTATTTTCTTTCGCTCCTGAATGGCTTGGTATGATAAATTTTCTATTTTGAAATTGATTTCTAATGAAATTTTAATGTTTGTGCATTAGCACTGGTGACATCAGAATCTTGAGCGTGCAGAAGTGCTCGATTGCTGTTTTTTGAATAAAAATAAATGTAGATTCCTAAAAATACAAATTCTATTACTCTCTGCCATTGCTATCTGCGAATGCATGACTGATTTTTTTCATTTAAACGTGCAGGTATTTCATCTTCCAGCCCAGTTTTATATTTATCTCTCATAGGTCAAGAACAATAAATTAGCCACATTTAGTCTCTTGTTTTGGTACCATAATTATAAGATGGATTAACAATAAGTTTATACTTATTATTACATTCCTTCATCACCGACCCAATATCATTCGTTTGAATTTACTTTACATTTTGCAATGATATGTGGAAGTAGAAGTAAAAAAATTCAAACCATTGTATTGCAATCGAGGTAATTTATTTGCAATTTTAACACATTCATGACATAGAAGGGTGGATTATTCCTGAATTTCAAAATATAATTCCAGTTAGTCAGAAAACTGGTGGTACTCTCAGATTTGCTTACTCTGTTATGATATCAGCTCAATTTTGAAAATATTTGCTATCATTAAAATTGTCACCGATAGTATTATGGAAGCTGTTTTTTCATTCATCTAAATTTTGGTACATCTGCGAGTTACCGTGCAAGCCACCACCACGGTGTTTGGCACGTAATGATTCCATACGAGGCTTGGAGCACTCATCTTAGCCTTAATCAGAAACGCGCTTACTTGTGGGACACACAGGACAAAGAAGCGTGGTCGGACTAGAAACTAGCAAGAGGCTAAGGAATTTAACATGCAACCATAGAAATAAAACTATTATTTGGTAATAGAAAATCAAAACGATAGCGTTATTAGTGGTTTCTGCACGAGTTATAACATGGTAATAAATCAACAAGGTTAATCGTATTTAGAAATATAATGAGTCATTAACCGTACACACCATTTTACCTAGTCCGGGTCAACCTACCTTGGAGTAAAACTATCGCAATAATTATTGCCACTCATGCGAAAAAAACGACATCCAAAATCTATTGTTTCTGCAGTCTTTTTCCCTAATCTTATCCATGACACAGCTGCGTCAATTGCTACATGCATAAAATGAGTATTGTGCTTTTTTTAACGGGAAAAAGAGGGTGTATCTATGGATAGCTCCGTCTCAATCATCGACGGTATTATATGTCGATGGAAGGTGCCTATTAGGGATTATGCACTCTCCATTAGCAGCGCTCAGAGTTAAAAATCTCGTGAGTCAAATGATATGTGGGGCCGTGGGCGGCATTAAAATTTCTCTCCTCGGTCGATCCTCTCCCAATTCTCCGCGCTGACCCCACCTACGATTCCGCCGCCTTTCTGGCTGACATCACGCCTTCATCTCTTGCTTCCGTGGCTGTCATTAATCCTCCAAACCTTCTGATTAGGAGTAAGTGGGTGGTGGAAAAACTGTTTGCATGAGACTGGATGGCCCGAGGTTTTTTTTATGCTGAGACGGGCCTGAAGATGCTACGTCATTATCGATTGACCTACTGTTTATGCATTGAAAGCATCGTGCACCGAAAGGTCATAGAAATATCGTCTCCACGATTTTATACGTTTTCATGAGTAGTAAAAGCTCTTAATTGGTGCAGGGGCATATAAATGTTTCGTATGAAAGCTGCATAGTGAAAATAATATCAGATTTGTCTTTCGTATTGCTTCATATAAATATTTGCGTACTGGCTCCACCAACATAGACATAGAATTTCTATTTGAAGGTATTACTGTGTTTAGACTAACCCTCATAAAATATTTTTCATGTAGGATGAACAAATATACATGTTGAATAAATAAGAAGACAAACACAATTTATGGATTAAATTGTGTTATTTCAAATAATTTACTGTAAAATTATTAAAATTATTTCACTAAAACATATTGGCTGAGACAAAATATATTTATTTATAGTACTAATATTTTATACGACTATAGTTAATTTTATGGTTAAAATTTCTCTGCTAAAAGTAATTGGTTTGGGGGGAGGTGTCCCCTGTGCCCCCTGGCTACGCCACTGATCCTCACCAATCTAAACCAACCTTCGAGTTGAATCCCTGAGCAAAAGTAATGTTGATTTAGCATCCATATTGACTGTTCTAAGGAGGCGTTTATGAGAAGGAAGGCGCTTGTTTGAGGATCGTAATGTAAGAGTTTAAAGAAAAGGTTAAAGACGGGGGTGATCTGGGATCCTTATGATAGCTAGAGCGGTATCAGCTGAAGTCAAGTGATGCACTCTGACATTTACGCCAAAAAGTCGTAAAAAAGTTCAACGAAAGAAAACATACTTACGAATGAAATCTAAGTGAAATTTTGCATCTCAGCACAATGCAAACATCCAAATTGATTTTTTAAAAGGTATTAACAGTAGTCAACTCGCCTAGTTTCAACACTGCTTCGAACCTTCGTACACTGGACTTGACGACGCACCATGACTAAATATTCACAGTTGAAGTGGTAAATCGTAAATAAATATATTTATTTATTATAGATATATATTAAGATTTAGATTAAGATTTATTAAGATATATAAGACGTATGTAAAACCCGGGAAATTAAATATACTTGCATAGTTTAGGCGAATTCGGTGTAGTGGTTTTCGTTTTGCGATGTTGGTATCATGCGATCTTGCCTGCTTCAGGTAGTTTTTCGTAAACATCTTTATTATTTTACCAGGAACTTATAAACTTCCGTACATTTTAGTTTTATAACAAAATTTTGCTTCTGATGTGTGCGGTCTCAAAAACGTACTTTTTTATTAATATATAGCCTGTATTTCGCCCTAAGAGCCCATGTTAAATTATCCTAATTTTACCATCAAATATCTCATAAATGGCACATAGGAATCACTTTTTCTTTAGATCATTGAAAGTGTGTATTTCAAATAATATATGACCATTTTTCACCAAATTCTTGTTATTTATGCCGAGGTGCCATAGCTACCTTAATCATTAGCAGTGGCGGATCCAGGATAGGGACAAGGGGGGGTGGCTAAGATTACGATTTTACCTAATGTAAATTGAATACCCAATTGGGGGGCTATAGCCTCCCCGTAGCCTTTTTTGAATTTACCACTGGATTGTAGTATACCAAAAGCGTGTAAAATAGGCCCGAAGTTTAAAACTGGTGTATCAATTCGTTAAAGAAGGTAAATACGTAGGAAAATATAACTAAATACTTTCGTACACAGCGGCAACCTCCAAAAATTTCGATTTTATTTTGCGTGTTTCGATCCTATTGGGAGAATGAAATTTTTTCCGTAAAATCTATTTCCGAACGGGTTTTTCGTAACATTGCAGGTAAAAAGTCACCTAAAATATGCCATAAATACGTGGTTACATTCCATAGCTTTCATAGGTAAGAGAAACGACTTACATGGCATCCATATTTCAGGAGTAGTGGAGTAAATAGTAAAGGTCTGTCCGTAAAAAAATGGGAAGCATCCGTCATTTTTATTTTTTCGCGGGTATAACGATGACAACATTTATTAAATGTTAAATTACACCCCTTACTTAAATGTTACGAGCGTGCTGCGCCCGTTTCCAGCGGGCTTCCCCCGCTCTTTTCAATGCAGGTCCACAGAGGGATAGGCGCGTTTCTAATTTTAAAATGTAGAAAAAAAAGGCAGGGTCCTATGTACAACTTTAATTGGAATGTTAATGTACAAATTGAGGTCAGAGGACCTCTTTAAACACAACATTGGAAGCAATTATACTATCCTCTGTTAAACGCGCATGATAACTCATACTTACGGATCAACAGGAGACTTGAATGTGGAATCAGCCGCATTTGGATAAAAGTTATTTAAAGAATGCGAGATATTGTTGAAAATGAACAATGTATCCGTTTTTGTGCCGTTAACGTCAGGAATATTAACAGGTTTTTGTTTTTTTTTATTATTTAAAAACCAATTTTAGTTAGCAATAGTTTTATTTAGGAGGTAAGATATGCCGTCGCAAGTTCTCTGATAAATTCTGTGCATTGTGGTAGCTCATTTGTAGAGTTTGGTTGCGTATAAGTTGAGAAAACGGTATCTATACAGTAGAAATAATATGAAAGATAGCCCTATAAGCCCCCCCCCCCCCATAAATCCGCCACTGATCGGTAGAATACTCTAATCACCGAATGTTCTAGAGATGGATCAAGAGGAGAATTGGTTTTGTTGGGCGGATTGCTTGCTTAAGGCACCTCCTAGGCGTGCGTAGTATGTAGGATGCTGGAAGTGTGCGAAGGATAAGGTGGGTGTCGTCGACTCGTTCGGTTCGTGGGTGGCTGGAAAGACGGCGTGAAGAAAGGGGAAGAAGACTTCGGGGGGGCTTTGCTTCCCACTCGTTCCCCCTCTGGAATCAACGCGGAAGGGAAAGAAAGGTGAGGCCTTTGAAAGATAAATGCCGGCGACGGTGGACGTGTGAAGGTGGGGCCTGTAGCGGTGCGAAAGAGGGTGGGCATGCTTGGGAGCCAATAACGCTATTGACAGATCCGCTGAGAGTTTATTATGAGAGCTGATTAATGGACTGCCGTCGCATGGTGCCCAAATGCAAAGCAAGGACTGGGTGCGAACTCGCATTTCGAGATGTCTTGCCTACGTCCCCACTCCATCAAGTGTCTTGCTAGTGTGCTCCATTCATTAGTCCCAATCCACCCTTTCTTATGCATTATTCTGAGAAGTGATCCTCGTGGTCGTGTCATTTCGGCAAATTGATTTCTCTGGTGAGTCATGATTATCTTTCAGAACCTTCTCACTGTCTATTATCTATATCTTTTGGCAATAGTGATTATTTCCACCTTCTTGATTAACTTTTACTTCAAGGAGAGAAAGAGGACTTTGTATAACTTGAACTACACTTTGTTAGCTAAGTATATCACTTTGACAACTTTTTTCTGAGATTCATCCTATCAGCATTTTTTATTCCCCTGGAAAATTACGAAAAAATCCGTATTACCTCATTATACTACTATATTATTATTATTCCGTATTACCATATTAATCTGTCACTGTCTACTGTCTATATATTTTGGCAATAGTGATTGTTTCCATCTTCTTGATTCACTTTAACTTCAAGGAGAGAAAGAAAACTTTGTATAAATTATACTACACTTTGTTAGTTTACTAAGTTTATCACTTTGGTAATTTTTTCTGAGATTTATCCAATCACCATTTTCTATCAGCCTCGAAAATTACGAAAAAATCCGTATTACCTTATAATATTATTGTTCGTGTTTCTCAAAGTTATTTTCTTCCCCCATTCACTAGCTCATTGTTAAACTCTCCCTGTTTAACCGATTTGTATAAAAGGGACTTAGATGTTGCTTTTGCGCTCCATAGTTACATTAATTTGTCGGAAACATGATCGGTAATAGAAGGGTGTGAAATATAGAAATAGTCTTTCTATTAGTTAAATACACACATCACACCCAATTTCGATTTGTATGCTCTATCATAGCTCACATTTACTAGGAGGTTATTGCTGCATAGAGAAATATGGCTGGCCCTTAAAGTGTCACCAACTCTCCTTCTTTATTTTTCGACATATTATCATAGAAAAGCTTTTAACCAATTATAACCTAATGTTGCTTCTAAGTGATCTTCTAAGTAGTACTTAAGTCTTTTCTCAAAAATCTATACATTTTCAGTTCTATTCAGGAAAGATTTAAACTGCGTGATCTTTTGTGCTGTAAATTTTAATGGCGAAATATGTAGATACCACAGTAATTATGATTAAATAGAAAATTTTAACGTTTTTAAAATGATAAGTCTTGAAATTTAATTTCTCCCAGAAGTAGCTCTGGGTTAGAAAAGGTTAAAGGCTTAGTTTTAAACGTGATTAAGACCGTTTCAATGTATAGGGAACAGCACCAGTTTTTCTTTCCTATTTTCCCTGAATAATAATGGGAAATTCGAAGGTGATCAGTTATTTTCCCCCCTTATAACGAAAATAGCTGAGTTGATATTTTCATTTGCAATTTTTGGATGACTCATTCGTAAATTTCAGGGATAAATTTTCCTGCGGTATCTCTTGCGATGGAATGGAGTACTCTCTCCCCATTTTAATTGCAGGGAAAGGCCTGCAGAGCTAGTCATTCGCATGAGGAACACTCGCAATGCGCACGAGCGGTGCGTGATGCCTTTTGGAAAAAAAAATATCTTCTGAGGCAATACTGCTCGTTAAGGAGCTCATAATTTCTCTCAAAAGAGAATCTCCCCATACAGTTCAAAGGTTCTTCTTCTCCGCTCGAGGGGAATAATATACAATTTTAGCTTCCTCTCTCTTCAGCTCTTTCCCTTGCCAATTTTTCTCCTCCGAAAAAAAGCGAAATTGTGAGGCTTTTGCTGTGAAATTACACGAAAGAGCGTCTTCATGGCTTTTGGGAGGGGCACGCAGGGCTTGACCTTTCGCCCTAGGCACGCGGGCGAAATTTGAGCTCGGCGAAAGAGGAAGCAAACTATTTGCAAGGCTCTCCTGAGGATTGCTCACCCGAGTATGGCGCGACAGAATGATGGATAATCGGCCTTTAGTATGATGGGAGTATGAATAATACGCCCGAGATATGAGGTTCCTGCAGTTGTTCTGGTTCATTGGTAGCTTTTATTGCCAGCACGAAAGGACGATTTTCTGTGATCGGCATTCTTGAGTGCATATCTTAAGCAAACAGGAAAATGGAGTTTCAATTTAAAGTGACTAGAGGTTATCTTCCGGTTTAGGGTACATTTACATCTACATATTACCCTTATGTATGTTTGATGACAGAAAGTTTAGCAGAAAACATACAACAAGTACCCTTGTTTTATGTTTTCTATTATCGACCTTCATTCATTTGTTCACCTAAGCTGTTTCCCCTCCCATTCCTCTCACACCTATTCCCTATGCCAGCCCAACTCCTACCTTGGCCTGGGTATAAATACTGAGATAGTGCTGGTTTTATCACCTTGAACATGACACAATGTGTTGAAACCATGGTCGGTTGTTGAGTTTTGAATTAAAAAAATAGACATTACCACTTGTGTTTTTTATCAAGGGTTACTTCCATGAGTATCCACTACGCAAAATGTATGTTACACATGGCTCATAAGCTATGGTATAAATCTATATCCTAGTTATAAAGGCAATCTGCCAAGCTAGAACAAGTAAAAAATAGGGTGTTAGAAATACTAGGAAAATTCAGAAACATGCATTAAGAAATACCTATATTGGTAGGCTACACTACCAGCCAACTACCCAATTCAAAAGTAAAAAAAAATATTAAAAGGATCTAAGGATAAAAAAAATCAATCGCTGCTTTTGAAAACGTATTTAGGTTGAAATATCTCAAAATTTTTACAATTTGATTTTTCATAAATATTAATTATTTTGCTGTGAATTCTTATTTCTTGGCTTACTTCAGCTGCCATGCCGACGCCTAAAATTGGTAAATGTAGATAATTAATGGTACGCTATCATTGGACAAAAATCTTGAGAAGTAAAATAATGCGTCCGTACATTTATCAGTATAATGATGCGTGATAAAATAGGTGTATGAATAATAGATTTGTAAAGATAGAGTTGAAAGATCATATACAGCTGAGTCAGAATTTAATGTAATTTCGATTACTACTTGAAGTTTAAGGGCTAAAATACTGTGTTTCATAAAATTATTTACGAAATGTTACTTGCGCACTACGGCAGCTTTGATGCATTTCTTAGGGATGGTTTGGGAGGGGTCGATTTAAATTAAATATCAATAATAAATAACAGGCGCCACTGTATATGATATTGTTGCTAAATATTATATTGCAACTGCGACATAATATATAGAAACGTTTTGATATATTTTATAATGCAATTAAATTTAAAGATAAACTTTATATAAATTTTGATTTCCCTGCAGGGTGTCAAAGATATTTAATCTACAACCCGCTGAAAAAAAAATTAAATGCTCAGATTAAATGTTAAAATTTGCCAAAGACTGCATTTTTCTAAATAACAAATTGAAAATTTATTTTGATGCTTTTTAATCGTTACGATATTTATGAGATAGTAACTGCGTTCATTTTTGTGACATGCATTTTTGTTGTTTGTCGTGGCTCAATTCTTGTCTTATGACCTTGGAGACCACTTTAAGCTCATTTGACCTGTCTATACAGCTAAAATTTTGGGATAAAGAAATTGCTATCATTATTACTGTTATTATTAATATTATTGTTACAATAAAATATAAGTCGTCGTAAAATAGTGTTATCGGTATGGGCTGTCGTTGAATAGTTACCGTTACGCATCAACCCAAAGTTATATCGGTTAGTCTACGGTATGTCTTCTCTTCCAACTGTTAAACTCGCACTGTTGCCTCTCCCATCGTGTATCTGCACCACTTCAGTCCACTTGTGAATCCATCCCTCGTTCATTCACCTAAATGCTCAACTCTGCGACCGTTGGGTTTCGGATGAGTATCCGTGGGCGATTTTTCCCGTCCTCAACGACCCGAGCGAAAACAAACATTTTTCCACAAAGACTATAATTCTTGGAACGGGCAGGAGAGAATCATGCCCGACTTCCATTCCAGTTGGTCCATTAAACGACCGCTTCATGGTATTCCTTCTTCTGCCGCGGGGTGGTTATGGTCTAGTTTCCTCATACTTTAATCCCCTCCACCCCACCCATTGTCTGGTTATTTTCACGAAAGAGTCCATGCCATCCTCAACTTCAATCTCTCTGCCTTGTCTCAATACCTGCGTGGTTTGGAAATTGAAGGCTTTCTCTCCGCATCTTTGGGCAAGACTAGCAAATGCGGCTCGGAACAGTTCTTGAGGTTGGTAGGCGTGACCACGGATTGATGCACCCAAAGGGTATTTGTCCTTTTCTGTAACACGTTCCAAACCGCGGTATTAAATGTAGGAAACGTGCTCGCATTATCCTGAGCACAGTTTTCTCACTATCCAAGAGTAGGATTGCAACATGTCATTTTTTTCTAAACTCTGTTGGCGAGTGTGGTGACAATTGTCGGAATTAAAATTTTTCCGCATATGTAGGGGAAAATTTGGTTTTGTATTTGACTCAGACACTGAATATATGTTAAATTGAATGCATAAAAAATACGAGGAGTGGCCGACTTTTTCTCTTTTCTGAGAAGTCGCCTGTAATCTTTGTATACATATGCATGGATATGTGCTTTCATAGCATCTTGAAGCTCTAGAGGGAATGTGAAAAACGATGAGAGCTAAGTTTTTCCCTTCAAGATAATGCAGACTAGCAATACACCAACTATTGGCCGAATTCGGAAGTAAAGCTCCATGGATACCAAGCAATTCCCTAAGGAAACCACGTTGACTAATCAATGGTATTTCTGAGAATTTACTGGCTTTATTAATTATATTTTTGGTAATTATGTATCATAAGGTCGTAAGCAATATATTTTAAGCATTCATATTCATGTAAAATGCCTTATAGTTGCCATTCATTGCTACAATTCATCATTTACTGGGACGGTGGTTTGTTTGCTGAATGCACTTCGGATAACTGACGTATTGCACTTTTTCTGTTCTAGCCTGCTAATAAAAATGCTTTTAATCGGAGTCACGCATTTATGGTCTTTAGGAACCCTTTGAGTAATCGCCGTGAGAAAGTAGAGGATATTTAAGCTTTTATAAAATGTATTAATTCCTTAATATAAACTGCTATTTGTCGTTGCTCCTACGAATTGAAATACCTCCTCAAAGCAAAGAAAAATCTCCCTTGATATTTTCTACTTAAATTTTTTCATTGGCTCGATGATTCATCCTATTACACGCATTTAATCGTTACAACAATATCCTCGTTGCGTCGGCCATGTTGGCAAATTACGTCTTTGCCTTCAGCGCCGCCATCGGTGATTTGACTTTCGAATATCTTGTAGGGGGGTACGTGCTGTGGTCTTCGGCCTATTTCCTGTGAATTGTAGAGTTATAGAAAAACCTCACTTCTGTAACCTGATTTTGTCACGTTAAATATTTTATCCTCTTTGATATATCCTTTCATTAAAATGAAATTTATGAATACTATTGATCATTGGTGATATGAGAGTAAATATTGATGTTTGCAGAGGATTTTTACCTCCAAAATTTTTTTCATCGAAGTATTTTCGTTCCCCCTCGTATTTTTATATCAAATATACAGTTTGCGCAGGTATTTTAGAAATGAGGTCATATCTATTGAATGTATCTCCTTTCTTTCTTAAAAAGCGTATTTCAAACAAGTTGATGAAATTTAATTCATGGCTTCGATTGCCAAATGCCGTTTTTTATGCCAGTTTTGATTGAAATTTTTAGCATTTTTTTATTTTATACTGAAGTTATTGCTGCGGCTATCACTACATGAACTCCTTTTCTTTCAATGTAATAGGAATAAATATTTACACCTACTTAAGGAGAAATATACATATTTTATTAGTCTTCAGTTTTTAGATTTCTATGTTTGCATTTGTGAAGAGATATGTTTCCACTGACCACCGTACATCAACTTGTGATATCCAGGGTAAGACTCGAAAAAGATAAATGTTTCCCCCGAAATCTAAGAATATTGGCGAAGACACAATATGGTGCTACTGGAGATGCACGAGTCTTTTTGAATAAATGCTATACGGGAACGATCAATCCGTGACTGAATACTTAAGAGGTCAACATATCGTTGACTTTTTCGCCGTAGCCAGGTGAAGAACATAGTTTAGTCAGTTTTATGGTTCTATTTCTTACTGAGGGCCTTGCTTTGAACGATTAATCTTGCTGGATATCTTTCATTCACATCTCTGAGTCGTATTAGTTTCCCTCTTAAACTGTTACCATTAATCATGCCCTTTATTTTACTCGATCGATCGAACGTTATACTTTCTCCTGGTCAGTCAGTGTACGGCGTATTTTAAACGGTCTTTGCATTTGATAGGACCCTAGTCTTATACCATAGGCATTAATGAGCGTGCTATTTTGTAATGAAAAACTCTAAAGTAATACATTGCTGGGAAATTTAATTCAACCAATCGTCTGTAATTACTCCTGAAAATCCAATCTAAAAACATTTGAATTGTAAAATAATTAATTATAGCCTTCATTCATAATAGTTATTATAATTAATTGGAGGAAAGGAAAAATATAAATTGCTCCATTTCAACGTCTCTCGAAATCTCGGAAACAATTTTATCTCGATAAATGCTAAGGTATGTGAATTTGTAATTACACCGTAATGATGTCCAATAATTTACCCTAAATGCCCTTGTTTTACTGTCATAATGAATGTGAATTGGGGCGAAAAATTGGTCCTCATTTTGTCTTCCGTTTCGTTTTCGAGTTTTCACTTTTCCTCTTCTTGGAAATGCCCCCTGCTGCCATCTGCAGGGATAAATTGAAGTGGCGAGCAAGGATGCCGCTCTCAATGTAGGCCAAGTTTTTTTTTTCTTTCTCCATCCCTCCCATATCCAAGTGTCTCTTCCGCTAGCCCGTGTCCGAAGCAGACTAAAAATCAACAAAAGCAGGACCTATCACACTTTTATGGGCGGATACGAATCTTTTCCAGTCGGTCGCGAAAAATGTCAGTTTTCTCTCCCCCAAAGTCTCACTCGGACGCCTCGCAGACGGAAATTTTCCTTCCCGCAGTTGATGAAGCTTAAGGGCCTGCGACGGATGACTTTCCTCTCCGTTCTGCTCGGCTGAGGAGAGGAAATTCAAAAGAGACGGACCGAGACCAAGAGGATGATGGCTGCAGGAAAAAAATGGAGCGATAGAAAAAAAAACAATATTGCTGCTGGCTGATATTCCATCCTTGAGAAGTTCCATCCCTCCCTCCTTCCTGTAATGGTCAGGCATAGGTTGGCCGGTCATCCAAGGTGCAAAACGACTCGTCCTTGAGAAAAGAGCGTACATTTTGTATCATTGCACCCATTATAACCAAGGAGGTTGTAAATATCTGGAAGCGGTGCTTTAAAGTTTTTAGCGTGGTCAACGTTCCGCCATCTTGTTTTGACAGTTTTGGAATTAGTATCCGACTGACATTTTGAGGTAAATAAAATAATATTATTATTATTATATAGTACAAGTTACAAGTTGGCTATTTGCCAGGTGGTAACAGGTTATGTGGCTGAGTTTGTTCTTAAAATGAGCTACAATAAGCGAAAAATGCTACCATAATCATTAGTATTTCGGCGGCGATTGCCATCGGATTTTTCCCATCATTCGCGATACTTATATTTATTTATAAACTCTGTGTCTCTTAGCAGCTTTATTGGCGGGATATCCTTGAAAATATACTTTTGTACTGTAGTTATTAGATTTTCGTTGGATATAATAAAATTAAATACCAGTTAAAGTGCAGGTAAATGACTAGGTTACTCTCATAAATTTTTATTTTCAGCTGAGCTACTTGTAGAACGTAACCGTGCTGATTGATTATCATTTTTTCCCTGGAAAAAGATATTTGAGTCATAAATTCGCGAAGCCTAGCCATGAAGTAATGGAAAAGGTTTAAATTGTGGGTTCCATAGGTTATCTTAGTGTATTAACGAGTTATGGCCAAAAATTTCACGAAATAGTAAGTATTGGCTCTTATGGGATTGTCAATGGTTTGGTCAAAGTTGGCGTGGCTTGTCCTACCCAAGCACCCCCATTCCGACCTCACTTTGCTCTACGCTCGAAACCAGTGGTGCCCCCTCCAGATATTTACTACCTCCTTGATAATAACCCAATGTTGCTTCAAAGTTACATGAAAAATGTATAAATTTTTAGTTCGATTCATAGAAGATGTAAACCACGTGCTCTTTTGTGTACCAAAGTTTAATGGGGAAATATTTAGCTCCCACAATTATAATGATTGAGTAAAATATTTTCATATTATTAAAACGAGGAGTTTGGAAATTGTTTGTTACTCCCAGAAGCAGATCTGGGTGAGATAGGGTTAAGCACTGTCATACCCTCCTTCCTAGCATTCTCACCTTGGCTAGCACTCCACCCCTACTGACTCAGTATACATAAAATCATGTTTTTCCTGTATTAGCACCTGATGATCTCGCACAGCGACGAAAATGGTCAATAGTAAATTTATTTTTGTGAAATCTACAATGTTTTTTGATTCAACATGAAGCAATTTCACGAGTTCACGCCACAAACTACCTATTTTACTATCTAAAATTGCTGTATTTCCTCTTAAAATTTATTTTTAAGGATTCGAGTTTCATCATCATCATCACTACTAATCAACAATCCTAAGATTGGTTTGACGAAGCTCTCCACACAATTTTCCCATGAGCTAATCTTTTTACACCAACGTATTTCTTCTCTTACACATCCTTCTTTACCTGTTCCGTACATTTTGTTCGAGGTCTCTTTTTTTCCGTCCTTGCCATGTACTAAACTTGACCTTCGACGATTGTCATCATCAGGCCATATGTCTCAAGATTTGGCCTTTAAGGTTGTTCCGTCTTCTTATGAAGGTTTTCAAGAGGCTTTTCTTCTCTCCTGCTCTTCTTAGGACTTCACCATTACTAACTCAATCTATCCACTCTATCCTCATCATTCTCAGTTTATTCTGCAGTTGATTTGCTAATTAAATTATTTGTTTAATTGGATCATGAAGAGTCTGTGTGAATTTGGGTACAATCTAAATCAAGTACTCTGTGTTTCTCTGGGTGCAGCGGCAATGGTGGTGCTAGTTAGAGCAATATGTAGCATGGAGATTATTGTAAAAAAATCTTAATCATTTCCGAGCATTCTAGAGGTTAGTCAGAGTGAACATGTCAACATTAGTACGGCTCGAAGATAGCGAGCAAGGTTAGGGATGTGTGTAGGTAATCGGCGTTAATTCTGAAGCCATATTATCACCCTTAGTATGACATGCTTGACTGATATCAACGCCCAACATTAGGAATTGGCCAGTAATCGTTAATTAGCCTTGGATTTCCTGAGAAAGAATACTTCTCTGGTGAATAAAATCTTAGTTTGACCACACCCAAGGGTTTCAAGTCAATTTTAACGGTTACTTAAATGATATATTGAAGTTAAGCAGGCCAAAGGAAAGCGGTAGTCTGCAGCATAAACTCTTTATAAATTTCGAATATTTTTAGCTTATCTCATTCAACAAGACAAGATAATGCTTCTGTAGATTTCTAGGTAAGATTTTCTGTTATACCATAAGTGTTCTTGGAATTCACTAAAACCTAGTAACTATCAGTAAGGGAATTTAAGATCCTCAACTTGTGTATTAGAGGGCCCCTAAATACATTGAACGGATAGTTAAATGTAAATTTATGCATGTACATAAGTAATGTAATGAATATTTTTTTACCACCTAGGGCTGATTGGAACTTCTTATTTAGAAAATGAAAGGTTATTCTGGTCTGTAAGTATTTCATAGCTCTGAAACCGTTGTATTTATTAGTGAGCTTAATATTCGTTTCTCAACCTTCATACCTCAATCAGTAGAATATTTTAATAATAATACCTACATAGAGAGAAAGTCAATGAGCGCGAAGTGTGAATCGCGGTTAATGCGGCGTGAGAGATGATTAAGGTAGTGAATGAAATTTGGGGGAACGGTGGAGATGCATTTCGCTTACGATGAGCACGAGCGGAATGTGTGCCTTAGCGTGATGGATGAGATCGGCGGTAGAGAGGAATTAGGCTGATTCATTTCGTGGTCCATTTTTCAGGGATTTAAAAATTTAATGGCCCTAATTTGATCTTATCAATGAGTGTTAATGGCTAGTAATAACCTAGATTTTTTATCTCGGTTCTATCTGTGGATATTTGGCACACGTTAGCCTTTGTATCGTTTTTATAGCTTGCATTTCAAAGAAAACTCCATCTTCCTTTTGTTATGGACCGATTCGCTTTTTCACCGCCTGTTAAGAGATGGTCTTAGTTATGGTCTTTTAGCCACTCAGCGCCCTCCTGCCTTTATGAATAATCTACCCTTCGCTGGCTAAAATGTGGAGTAGTCACTTTCTCCTTCCCATTTACATTGCCCGTGGCCAAACAAATCGAGCTTCATCCGCCATAAAATTATGGACCGTGTAGTTAGTATTGTTGAGCTTTTTGGATTTCTTTAGCATAAGATTTGAGTAGCCTCTTCCTATTCGGTTTCACACTTATATTCTTCCTTTGTCGAAGTTAAAAACAGATGTATTAAAAGCGTGAATTTGTGGTTAAGAGGAGTAGACAGGCCAACTATCAATTTCCTTTATATTTATTTAATTTAGGCAATGTTAATAGGTCTCACGTTGCGTCGTGATGAAACCACGCAAAACAGAAACCAGAGTCGTTCAAATTAACTGATGTTTTCCATAAATGTTTTATAGCTATTTATATGTATTTATCTGAATGAATGAATGAATTTTGGGAATGTGAGTAAATAGAAAATCTAAGATAGTCAGCGAATTTCGGATTCATAATAGATTTGCCACCCTGAATTGAAATTTACCCAACTAGGTGCAAAAGTTAGAACTGGATTTCTTAGACTCGAAGAAAGCTCGAAAATTCCGTTTTTTGGGGTAGGGCGAGGATAAGAACAGTTCGCGAGAAGGGGCGAATTGGTTTACCACCGATGTCAATGTGATAAGGGTCTCCAAAAGGCATATTCCCCCTTAAAGTAAGGAATGAAAGCCTATTCCCACTCTGGGTTAATACTCCCATTCTTCCAAACGTATCCCCACTTTCGGCGGACAAAAACGAGAGCGTTTTTTTATTGATTAAATGTACAACTCATATTAACAGTGTTTTCGTTTAGTTCTTTCGAAGCCTATGTGAACATACGAGTGCCTACATTTTTATTGTCTTCTTTAAAAGATAATATGTAGTCACACGTAAAAGGTTTACAAAATTTTCTTGAGGCAAGCACGCTTGAGGCAACCCGAAAGTTAGTATCTAGAATTTAAGGAACGCTCGTGGATCTATTCATATTGCGGGTTTTCGTCGCTTAATCTTTCATAGGTTGACGGGATTCCACCAAGCGTCATCAGGTCGAAGTGCGGATGTCTGTATTTTAGCTGCGTTTATATAGCCATCGTTCCTCGCTGCTACGCTGTCATTGGCCGGATCAGGGAACATTCTTCCAAGGGTATTATCACAGGCTGATAAGGGAGTCAATCGAAATCAGAAAAAACATAAATAATATTTTAAAAAATAAAAGGGAAGAAGATTTTCTTTAATGAGTTCAAATTCCTGAACTTTTATTTAGTTTTTAAGTTTCATCTTCACACAAACATCACTTCAGACGACAAAAGAACATAAGCACACGTCTCCTTTTTTTTCCTCTGTTTTCTGACTGGTTGAGATGAGATTGACTCACCGATACAGTTTGAACATTAGCGCCTTCGGCGCTGCCAGTATTTGAGACATCACATAAACGCCGGGAAATTCTAATAGGGAAGACAGATACTACCGAACTAACGACTGGAAGAGAGAGTGTTACAGAAACCGGCCAATCGCAGCTCAGTATTTAGGGACGAGGAATATATAAACGCGGCGAAAATGCAAATGACGTGGCGAATACCCGGAAGATGAAGAGACCCACGAATCAAGAACGACACGTAAGTCTACATTAAAGAAAAATCGCTTGCATGATACTCGGGTGCACGGTGCAGTCAGAAAAAAATGGATTTTTATAGCTACAGGCCCTGGGCCATTGTAGGGCCGTGTTCTCGCCCACATCTGGCCAGTCGGCCCCTGTTCGCGAGGCCTCGCGATCTCTCTCCGTTAATCCCGAGATTCGCGAGGCGATCAAGGACAGTGTGGGAATTCCACGGCGGCTCGAGTGGGAAGGGGAGAAGTGCCCGCGTAGTCGTTCATCATTTGCCCTCGACGCGTGTCCATTCCTCTTTTTTTCTCATCATCACAAGAGCGCGCACCCTCCGCGGTGGAAGGAGAAAGCTCTCTGGCGGAGCGTGAGGGATTTGAGTCGCTCCATGACGAATGTCCATCTGCCCCACTCTCGGCGGTCAACCACGAGCCACCACTCAGAGAGTGAACGGTTTCGGAGGACGAGTGGATGAAGAAAAGGGGGCATGAGGAGCGAATACTAATGCCTCGTATACCATGGGACGTAAGCCGAAATATGGAATTTCTATGATAACATCGATTTTTTTATTGATAACAGAAAATATGTGATTCGTAGGAGACAGAAGGTTGAGATTGAGCTATTACTGATATCGGGAGGGTATAGTAACCCTTTCACTCTCTCGGCCATTACAGTTTTCACTCCCGGAATGTGAAAAGTGCTTGTGAATCAGAAATATATCCTGTCGAGGGATCCCCTAAGAAATATCGGTTAAAAAGAGACAGGATGGGTAATCTGCAAAATTCTCCATGAAAACTTATCTCAACCGAGGAAATACTAGAATAAAAATTTCATGGCAGAAGATATAAAATATATTGTAAGAGATGCGTCAAAAAATTACATAATATCTTGACGCCGGTCATCTTTTTATTCTTTAAATATTTATGCAGCTTAGGACACAAAATAAAAGTCACAATAACATATATTCAGGCAACTCTAGGTACTGTAGAAGAAATACCATTTTATCAAGACCGATAAAAATTTATACACTATCCCGAATAAAATGGTAAAACTCAAAATATATTAAATAAAAATATTCACATGGGAATATACGCGGAGCCGATATATCGTCACGTTAAGCGTCTAAGAGTTAAAAACGGTCTTAGAGGTATGTTTGTTAGGTGTGCGAGGTAGGAGATGGAAGAGATTAGAATTCATCGCTATAATTAATTGGAATTATTATATAATCATTATTATTGGAATTATTGCCTTATTGTTTACCTAAGAGGGAAGTCTAATTTGGAAGGAGAGGCAGGCCGGAGTAATCTGCAAAACTCTCCAAAAAAACTCAGCGTAACCGGTGGAATAAAAGCGTAGTGGCAAAATATATGAAATTGGTTGTAAAAGCTTCGTAAAAATGAAATAATGTATTCAGGTACAAAAAGTAACACTTACCTATTGCAGAAAATATCGTATATATTTCATGAATCAATGCATTCATTAATGAAATAAAAACATTTACCCAAAAAATTACATTATAGTGATACCTTTTATGGCTCTGAACTATTTCCGTGACTTCTCATCTTTCAAATATTTTGGCAATTTATTATATATACAACAACTGGCAATGATTAAACCAGGGTTAAATAGGGAGATATTAGATTCTTTCGCCGCGTAGTTCTCTATGTTTCCTGTTAAGTAGTTGTGAATTACTTAATTCTCGGCAAGGATCATCTTTACATCCTATTAATCATTATGCACCATTGGGCACAAAATAAAAGTCAGAAGAAAAATTCTCTAATTGCTTAAACAGTGCTTTCTGGATTGCTTCCTGGTTTGGGAAACGATTTTGATATATTCTACTTTTTTACCCCCTTGAATAATTGAAGTTTAGCGTTTTTCTGCTAAGATAAGCAAGGTTTTTTTCTTCTAAATAGGCTACCTAGAAAATACACAGCCATCTTTGATGTTTTTTTACTAACAATGCTGGCCCATGGAAAAGATTGCTCATGTCCTTTAGACGTATCCAAAAAAAGATCAGAAATGCCATGTCATTCCGTCAACACCTGCGTGTATTGTCTCTCTAAGGCTAAAAATAAAATTTGAAATAGAGGAGTACGACAGAAGTTTGAGGAGGTTTAGCCCGCTGCGGATTTCGCTCCGAGAGTAAACGAGGCATAATACAACAATCAACAGATGCTCATGTTGCTCGGATGAAGTGGAGATATTCGTATTTTGAAGTTTGTCCATTTATTAGCCTGCCTATTGAATACTCCAGAAATTTAAGCACCGGACGCAGGAATTTTAAGTGCCTCGAGCCATTAAGGAAAACTCATTATCGCGGAAGCGCGTTTTCTTCTAATGGCATGGAAACGGATTTGAAGAAAAAATATGGCAGCCATTTTTTAAGGGATACCGTTACCACTGTTACAATAATATTTGTATTTACTACCTTGTTGATATATTTTTAGCAATTTTGTATGAGGAGAAGCTGCCATCAGAAAAATAAGCCAAAATACGTTGGTCGCGATAATAAGTGTAATTAACGAGGGATATTAAAGCCTATTTCATAGGTTATGTATAACTAAAACACGAGTGTTAAAGATGACACAAATGCTAAGGTTGTCAAGGTGTGATACAAGTGTCAAGATACAAGTAGGTCTGTCAATTATGCGGCTATGGCATTTTCCATTCAAAGGTTAGGTCAGCAGAAGAAGGTGTAGCTATCCTAAAACTAAAATGTTCTTGTAGGAATTTCATATTACTTTAATAAGGGATGAAATAATTTTTCCTGAACTGCGCGCGATTAACCGAGAAGGTTTCAAAGCTAGAGAACTTTATCAGGAAGAGTTTTTGTTTTGAATGACGGTGCTAGTGGCCCCACCCGGATATGATCCCAGAGCCGCGCGGCTTGAGGACATGATACTACATTAGTCACCTAATAATTTTGTCTAAATAAGCTACATAGAAAATTAACATCTGCCATTGAGCTTTTAAAAATTATAATGTTGGCATATGGAAAAGATTTCCCGTATCGAAACAAAAAGATCAGAAATGCAGAGTCATTCCGGCATTTCCTCCCCGCTATTTCACAAGATGAATCAGAATGTACTTACATTTTGCAAAAATGCAGGCAGATGCTTGAAGAAGGTGGAAGAATGCCATAAAAATAGCAATGGGAATAACGTTCCATTGGCGAAGAAAGGGCTCCCTTACCATTTTTGTCATTCCGATGTATTTAATAATAATTTTCACAGATTCTCTGAGAATTTCTGGATATTCGTACGTAACTGGATCATGATATTCAAAATAGCCCTGTGCCTAAGTGTTTATCACATATTCCTGATTATAGATTTATCTCTTAAAATCCTATATTGAGTCAGAAAATAGCATTAAATTTTTACGATTTAAAAATATGCAGGTGATAAAAGTCAGAGCTTCACCGGAGCTACTTAAAAATTCCTCTATGTGTAGTACACGTTCACATTGTGTACATCTTGCGAACGGAGTACCAATTTTAGATCTGCCTTGTCCACGGTCAAGTATAATTTTAAAGGCATGGCTACATGATTAATGGCTTGTCAGAAGATCGAGGTATTTAGTATAATCCTAAGTATTTATATCCAAGTTAAATGAATATTAGTTATGTACGGCGCAAAAGGAAGCGCCATTTCATTTATCATTCCAGACTCCCGCCAGCTCCACTCTTGAGGGCATGATTTGAGCAATCATTAGCGAGGCAGCATGGACCTTATTTTTGGGAGCAAACTTTCGTTTTACGTGTCTTTATAAAATGATGAGTGGTCTCAAACACATTTCCAGTGCATGAAATTTTTAATGCAAATAATATGAACCAGTTTATCAAGCCTTTCTTTCGTGAAAAAAGTTGTTCAGTTTTGTGGCTTAAGGGAAGAGGTGTAAAATAGAAGTTAAGGGCTTGCTTAAGTGTAGCATAAGGTACCTAAACTGATTTGTCATAGATTGCCGACTCTTTTTCTCATCTTTACTTGATTTTAATTCTTCAGAACGGTGTAAGCCATTCCTTTTTTCTCATGAACTGATGAGATGCAGTGTCTCCGATTTTCCTCTTACATCGGTGATGCCGAGGAAATGTAGATCACAGCGCTCCTTTGAATAAAATGAATACAATTCAGACCTTATTTTCAATGTCACCATTTTAGCTTAAGTACCAATAATAGCATAAAAAATTATAGTGATTTGCATAATCGCTGATTTTTATAGCTAATTACCGATTTAACTACTGATTGTAAGATGGAATGAAATGGCTAGCTGTACCCCTAGTCTTACCTTAAATTTGTTGCTCTACTTATTTTTCTAAGGACAAGGCATGTGCCTTAAAAAAAGACTACCATTACGTATCAAAATAGAGCCATTACATATTGACTGTAGAGGAACATTTGGGTGAGCATGGAGAAAAGAACTATGAATGAGGCAGTGCATGATATGCGATGTTTTTTCATGTCATGTTTCCCCATGGTCCCTAATAATTACAAATATATAAATAAATGAACGTTATATGACCGTTAAATAGTTGAAAGAAAATAAATTCCCCAAGGCCGTACTCTTTATCGAAATTCACTAAAGAGAACGGCCTTTTAAGGGAGTTTATTTTCTTTCAATTAAAAGTATATTTTTGCGAATCGTCTATCATTTTAGCAAATTATTCCGAGATGTCATTTGACATACTTTGGTGAACGAAAAATGAAATTAATGTGACAATTATATCTTGCTATAATTAGCTCAAACAACACGGCACTTATCTTCGAAATTAGGCAGATCCTGCTGACTTTTTTGTTAATGGCTGTCTGCTTCAACGTTGGACCCCCGTGGTTTGGAGCGTTGGTATTTTTATATCGCCGTATCATATTTAAAAGTATTCATTATAATGCTGTCACTTCTCCCTAATTTAATTCTGAATATCACATGCTTAAGGAATGTCGCCCATATATCGTACTTTTCTCCAGCAGTTTTTTTCCCTACTGCTCCTCTCTTTGTTTTAATTTACTGCTTCTTTCTTCTATCGTCCCAGTAAACATTAGATGTTGGTAACCTTCACTATGACGGAGGCTTCCGCGGTTAGTTATTTGGTGATGGTTTTCCGGGTTTACACCGCGTTGTATCAACGCGGTGTAAACCCGGAAAACCATCACCAACCTTCACTATGGATGAAACTTCACATTGGTGCTCGGTTCTGATCCGACTAAACTCCTCATTGTTTTCCTTCCTATCTTTGCTCGAAATACATATTTTCTGTAGTCAGTCTTTTTGTATTATATGAAAATATATAGCTGTTAAAATCAATAGCGTCTTTGTATTGAACTCGAATTTTTGTTTAAATTATTTGTTTCACGCTCTGAATATTCGGAAAATCTCCTAATATATCCCAAAAAATACTACGAAGTCTATTAAATTTTTTTTTGTCTTTATTATCATATGCATTTTTTATTTCAGTCAATTTTACCCGTATATGCATGGCAAAAATGACTTTATTAATCAATTTTTCTCTAAATCAAGGTGCTTCTTTGAATGAAAGTATTATTGATATTAGCTTTGATGTATGCTTAGAGGGGATCGGGTTGGTGTGGTGGCTAGAGTGTTGGCTTCCCACCCAGCGGGCTCGGGTTCAAATCCCGGCAGCGGCAGAGAATTTTCAAAGACTGCCCGATCCCTGCTTGAATGTTGTGTGGAGGACATTTCAAGCGCAACTCTCCGTCCGTCGGATGGGACGTAAAGCCGTGGTCCCCTTGGCGCCTTTCGTTAAGAGCAGGCTAATGCCGACGCCGGGTTTCTCTCCACCCTTCCTTCCATACCCTTCCCTCATGGCGCAAATGACCTAAGCTGTCGGTCGCCTCCTCAAAGTACCACTACTACTGTATGCTTAGATATCCTTGGAGATCTTAGTGTCTCAGCGGTGAGAGACTTGAATGAACGACTTTCCTGGTTTCCTTCCACATTATAAATTCTCATTTTTAGTGTTTAAACTGATTTTTTTGCAATATCTCGCTCTTTTTTCAGCTGACACTGACCTATTCGTTCCCTCTCCTTCATTACTGTGTTCAGTAAACCTCTTCAACACATTTGCCATCTTATGTCACCTGACTCATATCTTGTCATCTGACTCATGTTATAGTTCTCATTGGTTACTTAATTTTGCTTCGTAATGAACTCATTCTTATCAATTTCTATTATACTGACTTGCCGTTAGAATCTCGGATCGTGAAGTTGTAACTCAACATAAGTCATGTCTCTTTTGCAATATTTTTTGTGATGCATACCTTCATACTAATATGCATAAGAAATGCAGTCCAATTATTCTAATTAACTAATTTGATACTGTCTATAAGGAATGAAGCATCTCAGGTAGATTTTTTTCAGCAGTCATTAGTGTCTCCTTAATTCTAAGATCAATTAAGACATTAATTTATTTCCCAACTTTCTATTCCCTTTCACGAGAAAAAAATGTTTTCTTCTAGAATGCAAAAGAATATAACGTCTCAAATAGCCTACGGAGCTTTGAAAGGCACTTTTCAATGAGAGTAAAGATAAATATTGTATATTTTTTTAAAGGCATAGTTGGCGAAAACAAAAAAAGTGTGAATGACTTGATCTCCGTCGCGCAATCCCTCCACACGTTTTACAATCTCAACTTCCGTGCAGAATCTGAAAAGATGTTTTCGTCACCTAATGCACCACTGAATTCTAATATTAGGTTCAGAATGTCGTTTCTTGCACGGTCAATTAGAGACTATAATGGCAGCGTTAGAGCTTACAAATAGGTTAGTTTATTTGTAGTGTAGCCCACTAACTTATTTATTCCTTAATTTCTCTACTTGAAGTCTTTAAATTTTCTTAGTATTTCTAATAGCATGTTTTGCGTAATCTACCTTTATTGGCCGATTGCCTTCATGATTACTTGGCAAGATTTGCTTTAGCATGAATGTTGACGCATGATTTGTTAGTACGTGTAACATTTTTATGTCCGTATTGTGCGCAGGTACGAATCCCCTTTCATGCTGGTAATTAATCACCCCCTGCCAAACACCCTATAGTTGGCTCGCAGAGTAATGTGTAGATGTAGATGTACTGGGCAAGCGTATGGGCGGGAATAAGGCGACGACGGTTGAAGAACTCTTGAGCGGAAAGAAAATTCCCCTTGAGTTGTTTGTCGCCCCGTCACGCGTTCTTAATTTTTATTCACGCCTCACTGCCTGCTTTCCATTGCCCCCTAGGCGGGCATTACGAATTCTGCCCGTTTTTTTATTCTTTCCACTCCTCCCCTCATAATCTCTCCCTTAGTGCAAGCTTCCTTATCTCAGCTTCTTTCCGTTAGCATGTCCCATTTAACTCCTACCAAAAATTATTCTTTGCCGCTCGGTTCATTTTTATTTTTTTAAAATTTATTTTTGGTGTAGATTTTCCTTATAAGTCTTTTTTTTCCTATTCATTCGCGAATTTATTTCCGCGAGATCATGTTTCTTACATTTTTCGGGTTCTATTATTCCTGGATCCTCAACAGCAGGATTTGTTTTGTGAAAAACGAAATAATGGCTCATGGAGAGAAATCGAGATGTCAAAGTCGGCCCCTCGAGGCTGGGACAGGAAAAACTGGAATTCCAGAAGAATGAAAACCACGAGGAAGTCAGATCACCTGCGGAGGAAGAGACAAGAAAGATAAACTGTCCAAGAAAATATGGATATCATTATCGAGGATGTTCCTCAGCTTACTTCTTTACGAAGTTATTTCCCTGTTTGATTTGACGTGGTAGATAATGGTTGAAATTTTTTGCAATATCAGTCTGAAATTTAAATTTTATCGAAAAAAAAACAGCCAGACATAGAGAATTTCCCATCAATAATCATTGAAATACCACTTAGAAGTTCTCCAAATAGAATGGAAGAGAATTAGTTGCTGAAAATCCTCGTCGAACTGAAATACGATGACTTATCCATATGAAGCATAGAGTAATTTAAAAAACTACAATGGTGATAATTTACGATCTTCTCATGGCTATTCATGCATTTAAAAAAATTCTATAATTATTTTCTTTATCCCTAGCGCGGTTGTAAAGATAGTGTGAGTTTGGTGTTGGACGGTTTGGACGGCAACACCAAACTGTGAGTTTGGTGTTGCCGTCCGTCCAAAAATAATTATAAAAGTACGTATTCATGTTATTCAGCTTGCTATCCAAATTGAATGAATGCAGACAGTTTTTAACGCACCATATTTATCAGCAGGCAAAAGGTGTTTTATGCGGAAGCATTTATCTCAGAGATACTATGAAAATATTTTTGAGCTAATTATCAAAGTATTAAATCGACCAATGAGCTAATAATCAATTAGGTCAGTTTTCCTTTAAATATTTTATGAATATATAACCTGTAAAATTGGCTTGCAGTAGAAAAGTCATAATGCTTGTTTGCAGGATTATAAATTCATATATTCATTCCGAAAAAAATGCATCATTCTTATTTCAATTACATATTTTCTTATTACCAAATGTATATCACGATTTTCCCTAAAGCTAGATTCATAGCTTAACCAATTATACTACAAAGATTATAATAAGGTATTTGGTTAGAGGCTGAACCCCGAGGTTTTGAGCTATTTTTTTTTTTGGAGTTTACTCAGAGTCATAGTTTATTATTGTAAGGCCAGGTACTACTACCAGGCCTCCTACTATGCGCCATAGGCATATTGGAAAAATAATAACTTGAAGGTGCAAACCATTTTTTCACTTAAGCTTCTATCCCCCGCAATAGAAATATTGTCATGCCTTATGGATTTGTGTTCTTAATGATTTGCAACGAGAAAGAAATCATCGAATCGAGTGATTGAACAACAGGCTGTTTATGTCAGTTCGCGCTGATATTGTATCCTTGGGTAGTAAAAAAATACGAGAATGAATATCCTCGTATATTCATTGTTTGGCAGGGAAAACCTTTTTCATAGTTCGCATTTCAAGGTCGGTTTTTTTCCCGGTTTAAAGCTGATGAATTGCTGATTCGTTCGCGACATGTCAGTAATTATTGCAAAGAAAATATTGTTTCGTAATCCGGGATAGTTTACTAAATTATCTTCTCCATTAACACTTGCGATTTCAAAACTCAATAATAAATATATATTTAATAATAATATATAAAAAAAGAAGTTAATGGTTTCTGGCAATACTTTATGGAAATTAACTAATTTAATAATATAAAAATATAAAAAGAAAAAAGAAACTTGGAATATGGAACAGGTTTGTATAGCACCAATTATCTTCTTTGCTACCGGTATCATTCCAAAAACAATACAAAATAGTATTAAAATACTCAAACTTCATCCGGATACATGCATCAAACTACAAAAGGCCGTAATAATTTCAACTTGCCATATCACGAGGAAATTTCTCGATGCAATAGAATAGGAAAAAAGTTACTTTGGTGAGAACCCGTACTCTTTACTTAAAAAAAAACTCAGTGAATGAAAAAATTTAAATGAAAAAGACGATATGATAATAAACATTCATTGTCGCGGACCTTTACGGTCCTAAGAAATGTAAAAAAAATATTCATGCATAATGTGGCTTGAGGAAAATGCACTGAGAAAAATCGTTTCTTTATTTTTAAACCAATAGTTTTTCATTGCATATTCTCATTTTATCATTTCTCACATGTTGTGAAAGGCCTTTAATTCGTTCCGCGGTTAGTTGCTCCTGTCACTTACGTTATTGGACGGAATGAGATTCAAAATGAAATTAAAATATAATCGCCTCAAGGCATGCCAAATTGGGCAACGTGGTTTACTCTGAGTTATAAGGTAGTAAGGTTGTTGGTTCTCGCGTCCACTTCCATGACTGACAGCTGAGCCAAGTAGTGAAGCAGCGGGAAATGAATTTGTGCCTGCGTCATTTTCCGTTCGCTGCCGTTATAATTTTTCAAGGACCAGCGGATTAAGCCCGGCGAATATTTTTGGATAATTATATGCTTTTCGTAACGGTAAACACGCATTTCCATTGCTAAATGAGGTTCGGTCCACTTTGTCGTCTTTGCCCTATTCTTTCAAGAGGAAGTTTTGAGCACAGTCCATCTGCGCGTAAATTGTAAACTGCGGAAATTGTGGAGAAGTGGCTCTCAATTTTCTGATTATAAAAGACTCATTAATATTTAAAGGAAGGATCTCAAAATCGTGGGATGGCATACAATCTTCTGCATTTGTTGTATCACTAAAGCTTCATCTATTTATGCATACGAAACTGAAATTAGCAATTAAAAGCCTCATGACCCTAACCATTCAAAGAAAAATATTTATTGTAAATATATTTCAATGTTGCTCCTTGGACTTCATTGGTGAAGGCCACTTTATTTCGCTAGTTATAGAAAAAGAAAAGGTTATTAGGATTTTCACGGCACATTTCTAACAAAAGCTCCAGGATTTAAAAATTGGTTGAATTGAATTTCCTGATAATCAATGTGCTCTGAAAAAAGTTATGTTTCCGTATCGAAAAACAGTTAGATTGCTTGGTATATTTATAACTTTGTACAGGTGCACGATAGTGTTACTGATTCAATACGTGGTATCGATGTCTAAGTATTTTTATGTGTCTATGAAAAACTAATTAATAGTTTCTCATCCAGCTTCATTGATGTTTAAATTTCAAATTGAAATATTAATTTAGCAATTTTATAATGCTTATGCTGAAGGGTGCTATAAGTAATATCTCAGCAAGATCCACACTCCTCCCAAAGAAATATGCGCTGCCTCCCTTACGGATTCGCGCCTGTGCGAGGGAAACCACGACTTCCATTTCATTTATATAATCCACTTTCGCTACCTAAATTAACCTTCCTATTACTTTCCACTGTTTTTCCGCCTCTTGATTTTATTGACTTAGACACGAAGTCTCATTATCATTATCTTGCAGACCTCCATTTAAATGCTGTGCAAGACGACAAAAACTTTATTTTTTACATTCTATGATATTTTTCCTTCTCAACGGCTCGTGGTTTTTATTACAGCTCCCGGAATAACAATGTACAAGCCAATAAAATGATGTTAAGTCTTTCGACACATGCGTTTCTGTTAGGAGCATTAATTTTCTCTATTTTTTTTGGCACAGTGTCTTAACCCTGCTTGGGAAATAACACTCTATTCATTGTTTTTGTGGGGTTAAAATATTCAAGTAGACTGTATACAGGTCGTTATAACCCCCATATTTAAGAGAGGGTAATAATGTAATACGAGCGTGCTGCGACCGCTCCCAGCGGGCTTCCCCCGCTCTTTTCAATGCAGGTCCACAGAGGGATAGGCGCGTTTCTAATTTTAAAAATGTAGAAAAAAAGGCAGGGTCTTTTGTAAAAATTTAATTGGAATGTTCATGTACAAATTGAGGTCAGAGGACCTCGTTAAACACAACATTGGAAGTAATTACACTATCCTCTGTTGTTGTTATTATACTACTACGCACATGATGACTCATACTTACGTATCAACAGGAGACTTGAATGTGGAATCAGCCACATTTTGATAGAAGTTATTTAAAGAATACGAGATATTGTAGCAAATGAACAAATGTATCAGTTTGTGCGCCGTTAACGTCAGGAATATTTACAGTTTTTTTTTGTTTTTAATTATTTAAAAACCAATTTTAGGAAACAATATCAATATTTAGGAAGTAAGAAATGCCGTCGCATGTTCTCTGATAAATTCTGTGCATTTTGGTACCTCATTTGTACAGTTTGGTTGCGTATAAGTTGAGAAAAAGGTATCTTTACAGTAGAAATAATATAGAAGATAATAATAGAGAAAACTCCGAGCACTTTTACGTAGAGTCTCGTTCGGGTATGTTGCAGCTGGACACAACCGTTCGCCAGGGGCAGTTGTGGAGCTGCTTTCGCGCGGCTGGAGGATGAGTGGTGTGGTTACAAGGAGAGAAGTCATCGTTAATTGTCCACTTGGAGATGAGTGCATAGATGAGACATCAGAGCACAATTAACTCCTCGGTCGGGTGTCGAGCACAAGGCAGTACGACTGACGGGGGCCTGTGGCAGCCTGGTCGCTAGCGGATGAAAAAAGGTGAATAACAGTAATTATCAAGGGAACCGCACAGAGGAGGACCAATTACATCCCATAAAGGGTGATTTCTGTTGCCACTTTGGTCGCATCTTAATCCGTTTTCAAAAATGTCCGCGGCGCGGTGATGAGGGCAATGCGATCCACTTTTTTTCCTACATTTTGCAGTATAATGTTTGTAATTGCGAGGAATGGCATTGAGCTTTAATGAATGTGATGGATGTCATCATTATGTATATAAATTTTGGCTCATACCGCTAATTATACCTTATTTCCCCATGAAACGGATCACTTTGTCCATCAGCGACGCGAGTGGCGACTTTTGTAAACACATTAAAATATGCGCGGTGGTTGACAATTAATTTATAGGCCGACTTGACGGTCCCCTTATGATTCGTGAATACTATTCTACAAAATTGAAAATGGGGCAGTTTTCATTTATCCGAATTTAGTTTACCAGAATTCCTCGTGAACCTTGGATAATATAAATATCAAATACCATAATTAATTTCATGATAAGGTTGTTTATTTATTTTTATAAGAAGTTGGTGAACAGGCAAAGTCCAGTTCATCTATTGCTTTCTAAGTTCATCTCAAGTATTGTTCTCCCACTTCTATTTTTTATTTGTGGTGAAGATGTTTTAGTTGGGAGATAATTGGTTATGTTCAGCATATATGAATGGTAACGATGATTCATTGTTGAGTTGCCCATATCACGTGAGGATTTGCACGTAAAAACCATAGGGCAATAAATTTTAAGCATGATACCGGATACATTGTCTTTTATCATCACATTGATTAGACGATAGCAAAGAAGGTTTTCATATTTTATTTCCTGAATATTTTCATTGCTCAGGTATGTGCTATTTTTTAGCGCGCTAGAATAACACCTAAAGTCAATGGCTTATCTCGCCATTTCCGAAATGAAGTAAATACATAGCCATGTCAGTGATAGTTCTCCTCCCAACATTAAAGCTGGCCCAAAAAAATAACTCCATTACTCGCAGCCCCCGTTGTCCATGGCGTACGTTATTACACGGTGAAGATGAACGACAACTAAGGTAGTTTTTTCTGTTTTTTTTTCAACATGAAGACGATTTTGGTTGACCAGGATAGAGCTCACCCCGGACAGAATGAGATTCAACTCACTCAATGATTTGGCTCCAAGTTGGTTTGGAGGCAAGGGTAGATATCCAAGCCTCACAGTTGCAAGAAAGAGACTCACTCTCTGAAGCATTCAACTCCAATTGAAACTCCAAGGTACCTAGTTGCACTTTATTTTACAATTATTCACAATAATTCTAGAAAAGTTCAACTACCTTTTATTTCAATATTTGGAACTTCTACTATATCACGCCTGCATTGGTGGACCTTATTCAACCTCAAGGTGGTATAGGGTTGGTGAGGGTAGAGCTTCCTCGGAATAAGACATAGGTGCGTGATATTCGTAGTTTCTGAGTATTTAGCTCAGAATTCAGAAGGTGTATCTTCCTATGCTATTTCAAATATCGAGGATTTTTGGGGTGGTTACTCGTAGACAACCTGGGATGTAAACCCCAAGCCCTTCAGTTGGAGGCCCACTAGGCCACCACGCTCTATGAATGACGAATATGAGTATTTATTTAATGCGGCAAGTGAGCAAAGTATACTAGAGGCGATGGAAGATTGGATCACTGATACAGTGAGAGAATGAAAAGGTTATTTTACATGAAGGTTGGGTTATATTCTGCACGAGTAAGGGAAGGAGACATGTTTTTTGGTGAAATTCGCTTTTATTGCTAACTATCATGTATCTCGGAATATGTAAATGTAAAATTTGCAGTATTTTTACTTCATCGTTTCACAATATATGAGTATTCTTACGATTTAGGCCTTGAACCTCGGTCTTTGTTTGAATTTGTCGTCAAATTATCTTCAATGGAGTTATTTATAAGTATTGTAACGTCTGCTGATGCGTAAAGGTTATTGCATTATTTTGTCCTCATTGTTTTCCGATATGTGATTACATTTACAACTGAGGTCTTGAACCTCGATCTTTGTTTCACTTGGTCAACAAATAATCCTCAGTGAATTTATTCGTAAGTGTTATGACCTCTCGTGATGCCTCCGAATTCATCATTGCACGTTTCAATGAGGCAGTGTAAAATTTTGAGTACGTATTTTTCTGATTGAATAATAAAAGTTGTATTTTTCTTTCGGGAATATTCTAGCATTTCAAGATGCAGAAGTGTCGGCTTCTCCAAGCATACTAGAGCCTACCTTTTAGCGTCATCGGTGGGTGCATGAATCGCTGAAGCGCTGCAATTTCCACCAATTTGGAGAAAAATAAACACTGCTATGTAGTATTTTCTCTGCCGGCAGTCTAACGAATAGATCCCCCTCCGCCATTTAGAAAGCATCTTACTGTCTACAATGCCTCCATTAGCATACTTTGTTTTTTGCTGCCGTTTACCGATGGAATATAATAACAGTGAGAACTTTTTGGCGTTTAATTAACTTCCTTTCCCTCACGTGCCATTTTTTGCGCTCAAATCAGTTGCACTGTTAAAAGCAATCAAGCGAATGCTTTTATCCTTCTGCTTTTGCGGTCGCACGCGGATTTTCATCTCCCGACACCTTAGAGATCTCCGCGACGCCAATTGTGCCAAACGCTTTTCAACTTTTTTTCTACGGAGCATATCGCTAACCTCCCCCAGCTAGAGAGCACTTTTCTCGGGATAGTACGCGTCTTATAACGGCCTATTTCCTTCTCCGAAGCCATCGTCTCGTGAAAAATAACAAGAGAAAGGGAACAAGGGAGGGGTGTGAGGAGATCGATGTCTAGGCATGTAGACGGACGTTGTGTGTGGGGCTTCAGATCTAGGTAACCCTAGGCGTATATATTTACCCACCTATTCGAGATCTCGTGGTCTGCTGGTAAATCTGCCCGGTGATGTGGAAATCAAATATCGGCGGATATGAGAAGGCGTTCGAGTCTGCTGCGTAAAGTAATCGCGCCCTTTTACGTAGCCTGATTTGCGCGGCAGGAAGCGCTCTGGGATTGGGTGTGCGACGATAACTCATTTGCGCCACAGTTTTTAGTCTTTTTCCCACCGCGAAAATATGTTTCCTTTCCACGGAAAATGAAGCTACCGCTCGCCAGAAGGAATTACTCTCGTGGATTCGATTCCGTGATTTCAAAAATTACTACTCTGATAGCTTTCGCTTAAATTAGCGCTCGGGACTATAAATTTCTCTTGCTGCAACTCCGCTAAAAGGAGGATTTTTTTTTGTATTCTAGTCTTGGTAGTTATGCAGACGAATGGCAGACCTCAGAAAATGTAGGGTTTGGAATCGTTTTTTATCCCTCAGCTTGGCGCCATTGCCTTCTTAACGGTCGGAAGAGTGCTTTTGCATCCGAGGAAAGCGTATTGAAGGGAGAAATAATTAACTTCTGTAGTTTCTGTCTTCCAATGATGACTTAAGAATGAGACTATATGAAGTGCTTAATGGCCCATACAGTTTCTCTTGTCATTTTCATGACGTTAATAAATTTTCCAAAGAAATCTACCCCTGACAGCAGAAGATTATTGCTATTGTTATTTCGAAATCCTATAATGTTAGCATAGACATGGAAAGTGATCTCGCTTTATGTGTCACAAGACAAAAATTTATGCTACTTGGGTGAGATTTATATTCCTGAGTATGAATTCATTATAATGGTTTAATTTTCGGAGAGCCATTACAGGTACATCGTTACAACTGGCCTCTCTAATGATCGCGACTAAAATTCCTACTTGCCGAAGGAAGTCGATGTTTTACTCCTTGCAGTTTGTATTAGATAGATGGACAGGAAAATATTTATTGTTCAGGAAAAAATTCCATAAGAAAAAAAAATGCAGTACAGTTTATAGACACATTAATTACAAAATAGATACTTATAATGATATTAAAATTTTATTTTTTTGAAATTCCTATGCATGATGTTTTTCCATTTCATAACATAACATAACAAGCTACAAATGCAGCTATGCACCAAGCTGGATGCAAACTAAATAAACTCTTGTATTTTTAACTTAACGAATAAAAAAATACTACAGCCATAAAGGAACCGTAATAACAAGAACACAAATTAAAAAAAAATGAAAGCGACTTATTCTATCCCCAAGAAGGTAAGTAATCATAATAGTTTTGCTAAAATGTTTTAACACATTTGCAATTTTTAACTCCTGTTGGCATTTAATTCCACATATGACAAACGTTAACAAGAAATTATTTACTATAAATGGTGGTAATGGTATGTTTTATCGTAAGCACGTTATTGATTGGAAGAAGCGTGAAAATGATTAACTCAAATGTTATTTAGAGTTTTCCAGATAATTTTCAAAGTAGATACAGGAAAGAATGTAAAGTTAATCTTTTTTTCGAGAAATTAACGTATTAAAAGCAATGTGAGGAATGATATAACTCTTTTCCTTATATATAGCGAGCTTTTTATCCAATTTTCATCAAATAGCTGTTTTTTGTCATAAGTTGAATAGAATTATTTAATCCTCTCTCTCTTAGGCAGTTCCCGATTTTTTGATAATGAAAGTTTTAGATCCTGAATTGCGTAGATGGATTCCACAGTTTTGAAGGTGTCGGCCAGTATCAGTGAAAATTTCCTAGGTAAAGAATATTTATTTTATAGAGGAAATTCTTGATATCCATATCATTATCAACGTTCAGTTAGGTAAAGCTGATAACGGACACTACTCGGGGTTATTAAGTATCATTTCTTCATCATTGTTATCTTTCGTCATCTCAATTTGTTATAAAATATTTTTTAACGCCAAGATGGAAAGAGAATTCTCTGGCAAAATTTCTGGGTTTGGAGGTATCTTTCAATTATCATACCCATTAATTGGGCTGCTGAAAGAGCCTGCTTGCTTAATGCAGTAAATCTTCCAGCTTCCACAACGACTAACTGGGCAATGCATTTAATTTTTGGGGTACTTATTTCACAGGCGTTCTGCACTCCCGAAACTGAATGCATCATCAGGCAGATGATACTTATACTATATTTTGGCTTGACTTTATATAGCTTGCATGATTCTCATCTTTAAAGAGAGCGCGTGAAATAATTTTAGAAAGCGGAATACCTAGTTCTTTACGTTTTATAATGCCTTGTTTGGAAACTTATTACATTCTTTTTCAGTACGAAACCCTGCCTTTTTCCTTTCTAATTTTGGATACCACTTTTTTTGTGTGCGTCATATCATGTATCCCATCTCCTGATGGTGCTGAAACATGGATAATTTTTTTCTGGACCAGTATCACGGTCGTGCCTACATTTGCCTGCTATCTCCCCCTCATCTCAGCGGGGAGTTCTCTGGGCTGGAATACACCCTACTAGCCCACTCATGGGCAATCTGGTGATTTCACGAATGGAACACGTCCCGAACCGTGAGGAACATGTACCAGATACGTTTACGGGATTGACATTTTTCTTTTTTCCGTGCGGGTGGTGGGCATTAAGGCACCGTTTTTGCTTTCCGATGTGATTTCCTCTCGACCACCTCCTCCAGAACTTCGGAACGAGAGCCGCGGAGAGGGATGAGCAAGGATATCCACGGGAGAATCACGACATGAAAAGCATTTCGTGATTACGTTTTTCCGTAGAAATATTTTTTAAGTTTTCCAAGTGAAGTAAAGTAAATGAAAATCATGGTCCAGCCTTTCGAATAGTTTTCCGTTAGCATTCAAAAATCTATGGCAACTTTTAGAATCGGTCCGTAACTGGTAATGAGATACTACTATAGTGGCTACGGTGCCATGGTGCTGGAATGCGCCAGAACGCCGCTCCGGAACTAGTTAACAAAAGACAAAATAGCCAAATAACACTTTTATTTATTTTGTTGCTTCAAAATTTTTGATGTATACATTCGTCACGAAAACAAAAAAAATTGCAATAAAATGCAAATAATAACTTGCAGTAAAAACTCACAGAGTAATATTTCACTTCTAAAAAAGAATTAAGGAAAATGTGATTCGGCAAAGCTAATGTTGCCATGACGTCACTGCTGAGTGGAATAAAATTCCTTAATCCCTATTCAAAGACATAAGCAAAATACCCTGTCAAATGCCTTGAAGAGCTATGGATTGTTGCAAGTCAGTCCGTTGAAAACAGTGTTAGTGGGATGAATGTCAATATAAGACACGGTCTCAGGCGTTACTTTGTGGAACTACTTCATCATAAAATGAAAATTCTTTGTTCTATTCCATACTTTATCTTAAATAGTACGACCCAGGTTTCTGCATATCATGCTATCATTAGTTAATAATATGATATGGTGATATCAACCTGATGATATCATAATCGGTGCTATCATTAGTTGATAATATGATATGGTGATATCAACCTGATGATATCATAATCGGGTGATATCAACCTGATGATAGCATGATATGCAGAAACCCGGGTCCTACTATTTAAAATAAAGTGTGGAATAGAACAAAGTATTTTTATTTTGTTTTATGAGGAAGAATGTTAGGTAAACGAGGGAGAGGAAGGAAAAGAATATCATTTTTAGATAAAATGAAAGGGAGTAGGTCTTTTTGTGCACTGAAGAGGGAAGTGCATGATGGAAGGGGAGGCTCCCGGAATTCTTAAACACTCCATGGAAACCTAACTTAAACGGTAGAATACTTTAATAATAATAAGTCTGCAATATCTTTCAACATTAAATAGTTTATATTGAATTTCCGAAGTGATTTCCTCGACCACCTCCAGTAGAACTTCCTGAGGAGAGCCTCGGAGAGGGACAAGCGAAGAAATCGACGGGAGAATCACGACATGCAAAGCATTTCGTGTCGGACAATGATCTCCCAGAGGTTTTTTGTTCCGCGACTTTCGCCGAAAAAAATTCTCTCCTGCCGGCAAATCGGTCTTCTGGATCGGAGAGTGGTAGAAAGGGCTTTTATGTCCAATCAGGACGCGTATCAATTGCCATCCCGAGAATCATTATAAGGCCGAGAAAGTTTTATCGGTCGGTGAGGTGGGACAAGGGGATGAGTGGATAGATGGATGTCCTTGGGGCGGCCATTGTGATCGGGCCCAAATCCCAAGCTGACCACCCCACCGTTAGAAATAATAGCCGGTCCCAGAATGGAAATGTTGGTGATGAAGGTAAAGACTCAGGGTAAATAACAAAGATTAGTTCATATTTTGCAGTTCACTAACATTCGAGAAAATTAGACCTAATCCACTCTACATCTAATCGATGCGTCTTTTAGATAACTTTGCCTTTTGATTTTTAACTAATAAGAAATGACCCAATATCTCTCTTGACTAGATACCAGATCTGAGGTATTGTGATTTATTTGAAAAACATATATTAAATTTTTACAACTTTTACATTTTAATTATTAAGAAAGATTTTTTCAGTCATTCCTATTCTGTAATTCATTAACTGTCGATAAAATTAGACTTCGTATAATCTGTGTTTTATTCAATATAGCTGCTTCTTGTATTATGTCTTTTATACATTACCTAACAAGCAATCAACTGAAATGCAGGAGGTGATTCTTGCGAATTTCCTTCCGCGTTTATCCATATTAATGGACAATATTTCGCCAACGCTCCAGTTGGCTTCCTCAGGTCAACTGAAGTGCCGATATTCGATCTAAGAAAGACACTTGAACTTGGCGAAATATTGTCTAGAAAAATGGATAAACGCGGGAGAATAACGGCCTACAGTCCAAAACTCCGCGGAAAATGAAAAATCGACTCAAATATCTGTCTAAACTAGATATTAGATAAAAATTAGAAGACGCATAAACACTTCAAAGGCCCATGCATCTACTCCTTTTTATCGAGTAGGCATTAAAATGAAAAGTTTAGTTTCACTCCGAACAAGCGAACTCGCCGTTGTAAGAAAACAATACATTAAGTGAAATCAGCCGATCAGCGCTCTATCTTATATCGAAAGGCTAGAGGGTGGGTGATGTGGTTTCATTCGAGGTTTCTCAAATAATTCTGTCCTTTACTCTGAGGGTGAACCTTACTCTCGTCGCATACTGATGTATTTCTTGTTTTATTTATGGAAGAATATTGCATTCTGTATTTACTAATATGCTAACAAAAATTATATTATAGCAACTTTTCCACTTCTAAGTGAGTAGAAAACATTGTCTGCTATAGCCCACATTTTATTTTGCCATGAGAAAGCGACACGGGAACTGAGGCCAAGGAACCAAAATATCTCAGCAGCATTGGGGCCTAGGGGAAATCATAATTCACCGCGAAGCGTGGAGACAAAATCGGAGCTGTTCGGGCGATGGCTAATGAGGAGTAGGATGCGTGAAGCGGAAATGAGATTTCAAGTGATGAGAAAGAAAGTGAGAATTAGGAGACTGCTTCACAGCGAAGAACAAAGAATAAAGCAGGGTGATGGTGAAACTTCACTCAAATTTTAAGCATGGAGCTTTGCTTATCACCATATGTAGGAAAATGTGAAGATTATTACTCTGTAAACGAGCTAAAACTAACCACAAACTTGGCTGATAAACATTAAATATTTTATTCAGTGAATATTCATAGTGCTTTTCTACATTTAAGTAAGCATACTGTATGAAGTTACTGTTAGTTTTCATGATTCTGTTTGGACTCGGCACAGTTTTATAGGTATTATACCGTAATGTACAGCAAGCACAAAGTTGCCGAGAAATGGAGTTTAGTATGGTAGTCTCGGTAAGGAAAGTAAGATTTTTCCTACGTAGCATCAATTAAAGGCATCTTAGTATCTAAGAGGGCAATATTTGAACGTGAAATATTTATGAACGCTATCGGATGGATGAGGCAGATACTTTGTGGAGATCCATTATGAGATATGAAGTGAAACACTTTGCACTTTCCACATAAAATTTATTAAACTACAGTCTTGATAATGCTGCAGTGCAGCGAAACGTGTCGACTCTAGTTTAATAAATGTTAGGTGGAAAGTGCAAAGAGTTTCACTTCATATCTCATGAACGTTATTATTTGACTTATTTTATATTTTTTTGACTCAGGCAAGCAGGAAACTGTTTTATAAAAAATACATAACATTTGAATCAGTTATATGACAACTATTAAAGATTCACTATCGGCAATGAGATAAATTCCATTAAGCACACAATTCAAGCATTCAAAACTTCTTTTTTGATCGTCTATGAAGGGTAAAACATCAGATGTACGTAATATTTAATGACGAGATCATGGGTCGCTGGTTAAAAGGACTATTTTCTTTTCCTCTTCATATTGCTGTAGGTGGCCTATTCTAGAACGTATACATACAATACAATTTTATTGCAATGAAATAATGTTACATAGAAGCTGACACAGTGTTCATAAGGCTATTTTCTCATGTAAATGTTGGATTTTCGAAATTTATCACCTTTCTTTCCACATGAGATTTTAATTGACTTCTGAAAATGAAATTTTTATCCAAAACTTATCCATTTTATCATCCTAATTCTTTTGTTGCTTTTTATCGTTAGCTATTGCGATTCCAAAGCGCAAGTCATCGGTGAAAGCTGTCATTAAAGAAGATGTTGGAAGAGGATCGCCGGAGCCTTTCACAGCTTTAACGACACGGATAGTTTGAAATCGAAGATAGTGAGTGCCTTTTCTTTTGTTTCTGGCCAACGCATGTCTTTTGAGTGCAAAAGGTGCTTAAGCAATTTTTTATTCTGAAAACCTGTTTATCATGGAGGAAATAATATCTTTCAGCTATTGCCTTTTCATAATTCACCAACTATCGAGTAAATTAGATTTCGTCCACGTTACATCTTATCCCGCATCACTATGTATTTTGACTTTGTCTTTTACATCCCACCTAATTAGCAATGACTCCAATACCTTTTTGGACTAAAAATCAGATCAGATTGTAAGCCATTGTGATTTATTAGAAAAGCAGATGTTCAACTTTTATAACTTACACATTTTAACTTAAATTTTTGGTAGCTTGCCTAGCATTAATTTTGTATGAAATTTATTGAAGAAATAACTTCTTCATGTTTTCCGATAAGAATTATAATTTCTAAACCCTATGTTAGATGGGTATTACGTAGATAAATGAGAAATAATTGAGAAGAAATTTGCGGATTCACTTTTTATTCTTTTCGTAAATATTCTAAAAATTTCCCCTCTAAGTAGAGGGTAATAGCGGGAAAAGTATATCAAAAGCGGCAAAAGACTATCAAACTAAAGACTCAGCCAGCTGCCAAGTAGGCTGCCAATCATAGAAACTTGATTTTCTCCGTCAGTGTGTGTCAATTTTAAACAACATAATTGAATATTAAAAATGTAATAGAAAAAAATTCATGTGCCCGAAAACCCGATGGAATCATGACTTTTTGCTGCACCCATTTTGATCTATCAATGATACCAATATCTTTGCAAATTTTCTTGCGATTCTATCATTCAGATTGATTTCAGTAATGTTTCATGGCTCAATATTTTATCCAAAGTACTGTATAAAATAAGTGATTCCAAAGACAACAGTTTCCCTGGCACTGCTGCCAGCGTCTTCAGGTCGAAGATGCCGGTCCACGATTCTTGTACTCCTTATACACGGGCTTAATCCTGCTAGTTGTGGCTGCTGCTCTCTCATTGGCCCGTTTAATCAGTCTCCTCCAGCTGGCATCCATGTTGTAGCCATCGTGCCTACTAAAAGTGTCCGTCCGGGCTATCTCAATTGATTCTCGGATTAGTCTGGGATAGTATCTGCCTTCTTTTTTGAGCGACCGGCATCTTCGACCTGAAGACGCTGGCAGAAGTGCCGGGGAAGCTGTTGTCTTAAATCAACAACCGACGCTGTAGCACCGGAAGAATGGAGACATTGGAACCTCGACGCCGCGGAAACCGATGTAGTCCCAATGAAACAAGTGACTTTGTACGCAGTCGCGCGCATGGGTGCAAAGTCGTATACACCAAGGATGAAGTTCGCCATGAAAAATGGTTGTCTTAAGTGGAATTTGAACGCGGATAAGATACAGAGAGATGGCTTGGTGGTGTAATTGGCTAACACGCCTGACGGGCAATCAGGTCCGGGCTCGAATCCCGGATGAGCCAAATTTTTTTTTCATGGCGAACGTCATCCTTTGTGTAAATTTTCCTGGAGTGTCAAATAGGGACGTGCCAAGCACAGAGTGTAAAAAATAAAATTGGCGACTAACAGTGCCAACCTGCGTGTTCCAAAGCCAGGTTGACTCTGCTGCGCTACCGATCGTCGCCTATCGTTGTGGCTCAGTTGCCTGTCATAATAATGCACCTGTTGCTGGTTACTAGAGTAACTAGGGTACTAAGGAGGACCACTACAGTGGGGAGACGGGAATTAATTGTGGCTTGGCACTCTTTGTGTCCCGTTTTGTGGGCAGGCTGTTTTCATCCGTTTATTCATGTTTTATGTTCGCAACTTTACGAGCTACGGCGCTGGGACCCACTGTAACATGTGCATGCAAAAATTCTGCGTCGAACTCACCGAACCCCATCCCTGTGGCACTTCGATACCCCGCAAACTGCACAAACGCTCAACAATCGCCCACCGAATCAAATCCGATCATCTTATAGCCCTAGTAGTGCTAAATGAGCAGATTTGATTCGGTGGGCGATTGTTGAGCGTTTGTGCAGAGGAGGTATCGACTTGGTACGACTGAAATAAATCCTAAAGTGTGACTACGAAAAAGGCTTACGGACTGACACACTTCAAACTTAATACGTACAGAAAAACCGTGGTGATTCGACCACTTTTAATCGAAGGATAATCCAGGCAAATTTATCGGGTGAACTCTTCGATCGGACTTCCTTTCGTTCATGAAATCGCTAATCTTTCCGGGGGCCTCTCTTTTCTCACGGTCACTCCTCATCTGCCGACGCCCACGCCACCTCCTCCGCCTGCTCCTCCACCGCCTCCGCACCCAATCCCGCCCCACATATCTCCAATCTTTCCATGTCCTCCCCATCCCTTTTAAGAACGCAATTAGGGTGCGACTCCGTCCGGAATCTCGATTGGAAAAGACAACGGGAGGAGGAGAATGGGAAGGAGGATTGTGCTTGAGATGACCGAGGTCTTTAAAGCGTTTGGCCTTTATGGACACGTGTGGGTGGCCGAGAGTGTGGGATTGGTTCCGTCTCAGGCGCTCAAGCGGGAACCTAAAGACTGTTTAAACCGTGTCCTAGTTCGCCAGTTGGCTCCGAAATCAAATCCTAATTCTAATCCTCGAGTATGATTTAGAGTACATATTCATTAGTACTCCATGGAAACCTACCTTAATCGGTAGAATACTGTAATAATAATGATAATAATTATAATGCTAATGGTAAAAATAATAGCAATAATAATGATGATAATAATAATAAATGTAATAATAATAATAATGATGTATAGAATAATGTTGGGTTTTCGTTTCTTTGGGAAAAATATTTGAAGTCGATGAATTTGCATATACGTTTGTGCGTGCATGTTTCATGCGTGCCTTGGTAATATTAAGAGCTGACTGAGTTTAGATTCATTAAAAATAGATAATATACTCAGGTTGTAGTATCAAAATGGGGATTTTCCTTCATTTATATTTGAATTATTTTTAAAAGGTCTATAGCTATCCCGGTGGCCGTCGTTACATTGACCTAAGCATGGTTTAATAAAAAAATGTAATTCACCTACATCTACATCTGCATAATACCCTGCAAGCCGCCTAAAAGGCGTGTGACAGGGGGTGTTAGGACACCTGCCGTTTACACATAAAAGGAAATACTCTAACGAAATGACGACTAGCATTTATTAAAGTCATTTATAGTTTGGGGGAAAAAATAATTCCCATATCTATCCGTTCGGCAATAATTTATCACCTCTGTTGGAACTGGAAATAAAGTGGGGCTCTGGCATTTTGTTTTCCTTGTCGCTCTTATAGATATCTAATCTCAAATGTTCAAGCAATCTAAGCCTAGCATTCAGCATGAGTAGTAGGTGTGTTTTGCCTTTGCATTGATGTGGAAGTAAAATTTGTTTATATGCGTAACATTTTTGTACTGTGTGTTGTGCATGTGGAAATCCTATTGCATGCTGCATGCAAGTGATTGATTACCCCCTGCCAAAAACCCTAAAGGTGGCTCGCAGAGTATTATGTAGTTGTAGATAAGGTATCGAATTTAGGCACTCTTGGCCGCCAGGTTTGGACATCGATCATCCTTTTCCCATGATTCAAAGCGTGGAAAGCGTCTTTGGGGAGAAATAAGAGGAAGTGAAACATGGCTGCCAACTAGGGGAAGTGTTTTGTACTTTCGAAACAAAGCGAGCTACTGCGTAATAAAGAAACATGACAAACAAAATATTGAACTAAAAAACGAATTTAAAAAACTATATAACTACTAAAGCAAAAAGGTTACCTAAAATACTTTGAGTATGAGAAAATTCTTTTTCCCGACATCCAAAACTCAAAATCTCTTGCAAGAGACAAAATTGCACGAGAACGTTAACAAAACAAATATTGCATACAAAGTGGTTCATCATTGATTCAAATCATTCCATATTTATCTTGTTTTAAATTGGCTTCGTGCCCAGCAGAAGGTTTTTCCTGCGTTAGGATGTTCCAATTTATGCTTCCTTTTGGATTGGCCACCCGAAATTTGGCCGTCCAAATCCATGTTCCTTAACCCTTTAAGGTCCAAGGCATTTGTCCAAAATTTTTGAAAATCTCTCAAAATTAAATGAGGAGGTGTATGATTGTTAGAATTGGTTCTATTGAAGAACAGGCTATTTGCTTCTAGTTTTAAATTCTTACTGCGATATACTTTAGATATTGTTAAGCTTTTTCACTTGAAATGCTTTTTACGAAGTGGAAATTTGATAGTTCATAGCAAATCAATGAGAAGGTTAATTATGACATTGCTTTCGGTTTATCCATTATGTGTACTTATCCTGTGGATTTTGTACGAAAAACTCCGTATTTGTGCTTGAATTTTCACAAAATTAGTGTTTTTATGTCATGTGTATATCAGAAACTGTTAGAGATATTGTTTTCATATAAATGTTTTTGGAATCTACGTGTTAATATTAGACTGAAAAAGTATTTTATTATGAAATCTTAAGGCTGCAAACTTTATGGACCTTAGATAGTTAATGCCTTACGAGTTGGGAGTCCCAACTTGAGATTGAAGCCTTTTCCCTGGGTGGGACACGGCTTTAATATCTCTTTCCCCCCCCCCCCCCCCCACCCCCGCGGCCTCCTCTCACCCTCCCCACTCCCGTGAAGTTCGCTTTCTTTCTTCGGTGCAAAGCATTCCTTCACTTCCTACTCTCCTGTATGCGTCCGTTTGACCGTCTCGCTACACCCACCCATCAATCTGCCCGCCTACCAATCCTTCACTAATCCATCCTCTTCCTGATTTTTTTTGACGGATACTCTTCCCCCACAGTCAGTTTTATGCCCGCGTTTCGGCTGTAATGTCGAAGCTATCCAACGTGCGATGCTGTTAAATTTCACACCAAGTGAAACTATAGTTATTAACAATAAAACCAATTATTATTTTTATTCTATCATACTCAATTACCCGTACTCTTCACACGAAAAAACTCTGTCATATAATTATCATTATCTTTTTCATTAAGTTTTCTTCTGTTTTCATATTTTTTAATTTTTTCTGTTTTCAATATGGTAATAATTATTATTATTTTTATTTTATTTTTCATTTGATTTTGTTCCGTTTTCCCTGATTGTTTTTATGCTAAGAGCACGAGTTTTTACCAAAGTAACTCTTTATTGTTATGTTGAGAAACTTTCTCGTGTTAGGGCAAGTTGAGATTATTATGGCCCTGTGCAGTTTGATGTATATATGTATTTGGATTAAGTTTGAGCACTGTAAAATTATTTTTATTTGTTTTGGGACGATACTGGTAGCAGAGATGGCAGAAGGTGCTACAAAAATTATTATTTTTTTAATGATAAATAGATAAAAAAAGGGGGACACCTTTCCTGGCGGTAGCAGAACATTAGGAAAGGACACTTATCGTCTATTCCATTGATGATATGTTTTATATTGAAATATTTGAGAAGAACTCGAAGTATTTCACTGGTAAATAGTTCAGGTGAAGTATTGTCCTATTTAAGAAGGCAAACGTTTCATACAAGGGGAACTTTTTTATCATTTGATTAAAAAGAGGGCTGCCGCTCGTGTAGTTTTAGTAACGCTGGCATAAATTCTTACTTGTGTCACTGTAAATAGTACGAGGATCATTAAAATTAATTTGTCTTGACACTGATGAGTCTTTTCTCCTCTCTACCTACTAAGGACGGATAGTTTGTCTTACGACTGGCTGATGACTGTGGAAACCTGCGAGGCAATTTTCAATGGGTTATTTACTGGTAAGAATAGGAGGCATCCATAGCTTGCCTGGGCCTATTTCCTCGATTCTGACTTTGTAGGTCTTCTTATACGATAGTAGATTTTGGGTTGCGTACTACTTTTTCGAATATAACCAAAAAATCCTATTTAATTGCCTGAAGGCAAATGGGGCAATAGTTACGCCGGCCATGATGGCGGCGGGCATAAGTCCTAGCCTAACATACCGAAGGTCGCGGGTTCGAGTTCCACCTTGGTTGGTTGCCCCTTCCAGGACATGGGTGTATGTGATAGTCTGTTGTTAATTGTAAAAACTACCAAACTATGTAATTGATTCATTGCGCTGTTTTCGGGGGTAATTGAGATAAATATAGAAAAAAGTAGTTGTACGGTCTTTGTTACTCTATAAAATACCATTTGTCATGGTGCACTGCTTACATGAATGAATGTTTATTATGGTCCAGGATAACCTTTAAGAGCAAAGAAAATGTAATATATATCATGTTCTGCCATGAAAACAAATATCGTTTTATAAAATATTTCATATCAGCGATGCAAAACATAATTTTTTTCGGGTTTGATACCTAACCAGAAACTTCTTAGAGGATAGCCAACATCATTATGCTTCTCCATTTGAAAAGTTCTATCACCTCCTTGATGTTTCTAGTATTGGCTCTCCCTTTGCATTAAGCTTGCGTCTTTGAAATTGATCATTTGTTCTTGCATACTTCAGGCATTTTGGTATACGGAGGGCTTATTGTTTTGCTTGTGTTGTGTTGCCCATATTCTTCCTAGCGTTTCTCTTGATGCATTGAATTTGCGGCACACGCATTAAAAAAAGATGGAATCTAAAATAAACTTTGTTATGTTCCACACAGTACTTATTGGAAACTCCACCGGTTTCGACCTTTTCAGATCAGTATCATGAGGTATCAGAACAAAGCGGTTCTATAAAAAAAGCTTTTGAACAAAGAGATTTTGAAAAAACAATGTACGCCAATTTATTCTATTATTTCTATTGCTAATTCATTAGTTCACAAAATAGTAATAAAAGAGATTCTGCAACCTTTTGATGAAGCCCTAAAAAGGTCGAAACCGAAAGAGTTTTTAATAATAACTGTTTGGAATATAATAAGTTTATTTTTGATCATAGCATGTCTCTATTACACGAATTGAACTCGCGAACCATTGATTGACATATTAAATACCTTCATCTCTCATCGTGAAGACAGAATGGAGGAATGATTTTCTTAACCTCTGTCATAAAAAGTCAGCAAACGCGAATGAAGAACTTGGAATGATAGGAAACGTATCGAAAGCTCTGCGAAAGCCTTTGCAAGAATTTGCTGTGAAAGTAATTTGTTTTTACACTGAATGATTCTGTGGGAAAAAATGGGTGGTTTTATCCCCGGTAGTTTTATCGGGCAACGTTCTTCCACCGGTCAATCTTGAGGGAGAGTTATTATATAGTGCACCCGGATATGTTCCTCCAATCTGTTTTCACGCGGCTTCACGCTCAACCACTTGTACAAATGCGCGCCGATTTTACTCAGGAAACACTTTTTCCCTGTACATACAGCGTTTGGGAGGGGGAAGGAAATGTACCTTTGCCGGTTGTCTACTAATCTGCTGGTTTTCGTGACGGTATGGAATAAGAGTGTATTTTCCTGGTGACCCGTCGAGTAAGTTCAAGCAGCAGATATTATAAATATCGAAATAAATACAATTTTCCACGACTGTAAAAGTTATTACGTCCTAGGTTTCAGCGTTACTACTTCCTACGATTATTTCTCGGGGTAGCAGCCAGGTTAATGCTTATATGCTCCAAGGTTAATGGTTAATACTCCTGGCTGCAAACCCGAGAAATATTCGTCAGAAGTATTCACCAGGAAAAATTAAAATCGTCTATCACTACTTCCCCTTCAAGGTGTTTACTTCGTGACTATATGACATAGAAGATGGTGTAGTGACACAGAAACCTAGGTTGTAATAAATTTTATAAGCGTGGAAAATTGCAAGTATTTATTTCCACATGGAAAAATTGCGCTTCATTACGCTTGAATCTTCGAATTTCATTCTCATAAATATAGAACGAATTGCAACATACATCGAGTTGGTTTGGAAAATCCTTTGGTAAGGAAAATACTGTCTCGCAACTCGCTGCATGCTACCGGACACTTATTAGACTACACCCATCAAGGAGTTGCAGGATCTCTTTGCTTACCGTTTTGCTAACTTATGAATTAGTATATAATAGGATAAATTGGCGGATATTGTTTTTCCAAAAGGTCTTTGTTCAAAAGCTTTTTAGTCAATAGACTACAGTAAATGAGTCCAAAAATGGGCTCATTTTACTGTAGTCGATTGACTAGTCTGTGGTCTAATGGTTTTGGGATATAATTTCAATCAGACTTTATTCTAAAAAACTGATGCTATACGTTATTATAAAAATATTCTACCGATTAAGATTAAGGCTTCCCTGGAGTACTCAAGAAGCATTATTGCAGCCTCCTCTTCCATTGTGTAATTCTCTCTTCAATTCACAACATGACCTACGTACATTCATTCTATCGAAAAAGCCTTCTAAAAACCGCATTCTCTTCCTTCATCTCTCTCGTTCACACAACACTCTACCCTCCAACACTATTTTCAACGTCCCCTCCCCTATTGCTCGCTCCATCCATACCGCCTCTCTCATTACATGCTTTTGGTAATTGATTCAATTGATCGTAACTGATAAATGATTACGTTGACAGAAGAAAAAAGTCAGTAGATGCTAACCGTCACGCAGGTGATTTATAACAATGATCTTGCGTGTTTCCTTCATAGATGATTCGTGCGGACGGACACATTTTTTTGTTTTCTTTAAACCACATTTGTTACTGGAATTGGCGATTTACGAGTGCAAAGGCGGAAAATAAAAATTGAATTTCCACGGTGGTGGAACTGCATCGAATTTCGTGCGTTTTTCTGTGGGAATATTTTTTTTTTAGTTTGTCAAATTGTTAAAGTAAATGAATGACAGGGTCCAGTCAAAAATCTATGGTACCTTTTGCAATTGGTCCGGAACGGGTAATGGGGTGCTGAGTGGAAGAAAAACCGGGAGCCATAGTAAATAACTCGGAAAATAAACCGACAATAAAGTTATCATCCTTTTGAAAAAAAAAAACAACTTCCGCCTGATTTTAGTTTCTATTGCTTATTCTATAGTCCAATTAACATTCAAAAGGAATTCCTACGATTCGTTTGGGAAAAAAGTGTATTGTTAATAAGTAGGGAGTAGTAGAAAATGTGGAATTTAATGGATGGTTTTTATTGCATTAAAGTATAAATAATCTAACAAGGAGCTCCTATTCAAAGTCGTAATCAAATTACAATGCCAAATACCATGATGAGCTATCGATTGTTGCATGTGAGTTTATAGTATCTATGAGCCCTAATATAGTTAATATTGAGTTGTTGAAGCAAATTTGAGCATAGTTTTCACTTCAAAATCTTAAAAAAATAAATAAATAAAAATGAACATATCTAAGCTCCACGGTGTGGCATTCTATTACACATCTCATTTATGATTTATACTATTTCTAAATTTTCTTTTGATTCTTAAGTAAATACAATTTTAAAGCTACAAAATACATTAAAATTTCTTTATCTGCATTTAAATGTAATTTTCCGCAAAAATTATTTGTTTTCCGAAGATTCTAACATTCCTTTCTACTATTTGCCATCTGTAATTTTTTTAATGTCATCCAATGTAGTAGCATTGTTTTCTATGAACAAATTACTTACTGTGCTTTGCAGAATTTCTCCTGCCATTGATGACATTGATGTATTCTGATACTTTCTAGTAAGCTTAGCCCTTACCCTTAGTCTCTGCCTCCATTCATGACCCCACTTTGCATGTCTTTCTGTATGCTTACCGCATTTTTTCCATTCTCTTCCTCCCAGAAAAATCCAATGTCTTCTGCTTGTTCTTATCCTTATATCGAAGCATCCACGTTTCTGCAACAATAAAATTTGACCCAAAATTTCTTACAATAGAAGGGATTACACTACCAAATATTATGTTCGATTTATAAAGCAATGGGTGTAAGAAAGGGTCTCACCAAATTTTACCATTCAGCGCTGAGTAATTTCGCCCCTAGAGCAGTTTGAAGTTTCAGCTTGAATTCCACGCCAAAAGCGTATTTCTCGGGCGACGCCATGTTGATGACGTGTGAACCTCATGATGTCCGCATTGTTTGCATAAGGAGTGCATTGCCGTATACGTTATTTCGTGTGTAAATAAATAATAGGTAAAACGGAGAATTTTAAATGAGTGGGAGGAAACCTTACGGATATTGCTGTGTGCCGAGATGTGTATCTACCTTTCGTTAAACGCCAAAAAGGTTTTCTTTTGTGGTGCCAAAGGGCCCAGACCGAAGAAGGCGGTGGTACGATGCTGCATCGAGACAGCATATTCCTTCAGAGATAGCCTATTATAGAATTTGTGAGGGCTATTTTAATGTAAGTCTTTTCTGCTTCTCAAAGTGATTTAATTTCCATTACTCCTTTTGTTGTCTTTGGCCACACGTCGCAAAAATTTCGTATATACTTAAATATGTACGCACTCAACGGGAAATTTTACTTTTTAATTACAAATATATCATTCTTCTTTAATTTATGTTGGATATAATGATTATTTCGTGTGCATTTACTGCATATTCATGGGCGTATCCAGCGAGAGGCAGGAGGGGGCAGCCCCCCCCCCCCATCCCAGATGCAAAATCGCAAATGTCTTTAAGGAAAATAATATTCTTTCAAGCAAATAATTTCAAAAAACTAATAAAGAACTGTTACAGTTTCACAGTTTCTTTAAAATGTTGGTTTAATTCATCTTTTCCATGTTTAAATCTTACCTACAACTTGAACAACCATGGCTTGCCCCCACCCCCCTAGTTTTGATCCTGAGTACGCCCTTGTGCATATTTGCCCTGGTTTTCACTCTTTGTTTCTATCTTGCGCATCAAAAGCCAACCTCTGCAACGGAAAGGGTCTTCGGCGCTAACCTGGTGATGTGTCAAATAGTACAAAGTATTACATGATAATCTCAAATTTGTACTCCTGGAATACTACGATATTGTCTTACTCACAATAAGCAGAAATAAGCGCATTTGACTTCCGGTGTCGCCAGGTTTATAAATAGAAGCACACATAGTAAATAATAAACACGGATAACTTTGCTAATCTTACAACAAAACTGAGTAACCGGAGGCAAATACGTACTGAATGAATTAATAGTTTAGCAAATAGTTTGAACTATCATTAATCGAAACAGAATAATTGTCAAATAATAAAATAAAATGTGTGACTTCTTTCGTTTAAACAGTAAGTTAATGCTAACGCCAGGATTTTATCCACAATTTTACCCTTAATTTTAAAAATTCGCATCAGCATTAATAAAAGCATAATAGCAAATACAGCGAAATTACGAAAAAAACTGAAAATTTGTAGGAAAACGAGCTGAATAAAATTATGAGTTACAGTTCCGACCCCTCAATCTTCACTACCTCAGCTCAAAGCGTTGCTCACTAGGCCACCGCCGCGGCGACCCATTACATGTCAAAAATCATATAATAATTACTTTAACCACTAAGGGTAAAAACCGGTGCAAGTATGCAGTAAATGCTCACGAAATAATCATTACACCCTACATAAATATAAGCGGAATGATAAATTTGCAGTATAAAGCAATTTGTCTCTTTGTGGGAATGTATATAATCACAAGCGGAATGTCAGCGGAGTGCAGCAGAAAACTACGAAAGGATTATAGGATACATAATTGCCTTGAGTAGCAGAAGTGATGCCACAAACTTTGTCCTAAAACTTTTGAAAGTGACTGTACGTGTAACACTGATGTAAATATAAGTGAACATACGGATAATTTCATGTAAAAATCCCCATCTCTTCATTTTTTTTTTGATGACAATTTCCCATGACTGATCATCCTCAAAAATGATCATCCCACTACTCTTTCATTTTGATCACAATTGTTTACCAATTTTTATAGTACGAAACTGACTTGAAGAATTATCAGGAACACAGTTGATCACAGCGAGGCCTTTTTTTAAAAAAAATGCTGGTAAGTCTCTCCAAAGTGTAAACATTTCATCTTAAGAAGTTTCATTTCCCTGAAATGATTCGTTTTGAGACAAAAAAATTGTTCAGAGCCTCGGGTGATAATGTCAGTACATTTCGGGAATCAGCCACAAAAAAATTAACGTTTTGTATCGCCATGATGATAAAATTTTGGCCGCTATTTCCACGAACCCATTGTGTTTACGGCTTCTTCAAGCGTTGCTCCCGCGACATTCATGAGGTTTACACGTCACGCGGCGTCAGCCAATAGAAATAAATTTCTCGTCGTTGGCGTGGCCGAAGCTGCTAGCGGACTTTCAAAGCTACTCTCGGTTAAAAATCGAATTTGAGCTCCGTAATTTGGCGTGTGTGTTTTTCATTCATATCTCTTTGGTTTTAAATAACGAAAACCAATTTTTAATTTTGAGTGTTCCCTCCTATTCGCCATTATTTTTCCCAGCACCTATTACGTTCCATGTATTCCTCAAAACCTTTCGAATTGGTGGTATGACGTTGGAATATCTCAAAAAATAATATTAACTTCCATGAAATCTCAACTCGATATTGCCTATCTTTATTACACGTCTTCTCTTTTAAACTTTCTTTTTAAAAAACGCCTTCTTTTTACAAGAAACAAATAGCAATGTTAATTCAAACAAAAAATAAACAATGAAAAACATCAATCTAGTAAGAATTAAATTAAAAAATATATTTATACAATAAAAGAAGCGAAATAACTAACTTGAATTAGAATGTTGGTAAAATTGGTTTCCGAAAAAATATTTTTGCACGTTGGAAAAGAGCCAAGCTTTACTGGATGATCGTCGAGATAACTCCCCCCCCCCCCCCTCTGGCTATTCATGGGGATATTTTCAGGTGGAATTCAGTGCAAGCCGCAGGTGTCCGTTTGGCGAAATCGAAGGGAGGCATGAGTTGACACAATCTCAATTAATGAGACGCAAAACCCTTCAGGCAGAGGCGGCTCCCTGAGGCACTCACCTTATTCCTGGAATAAACATTCTCCGCTTTCCTGCTTTGATGGTGTAGGAAATGCCTTTTGCCGCCGAGACGTTTAAAAAAACTGAATCAATTCGAAGACCCTTTAAAATACTCTGACCTATTTTTTGCGTGCATTCCTACGGAGACGAGATTTTCGGCTAGCGCGATGCTAAACGTGGGCCACGTATGTGCTCCATTAATTTTGGCATTTTTAGCAGCTGATTCCGGAACTTGCGGGTACTTGGAGAAATTTTAAAAAAATATATAAATTTAAAGAGAGATTAATTCAATTTTTCTTGGTTTTTATCTCACGGGTATAATTTGAATCTATAGCTTACAAAAAACATTTACAGAAAAATAAATGATAATTTATGGCAGTATGGTTGCACTAGCATTTGCACCGAATCGAATCAATGGCATAGTGCAAAAAAGTGCATCCTCAACTGTCTGAAGTGTACATTATTTTTTCAGGTGGAGCTAATGTTCTGATAAATGCATGTGCAATTGAGAATTTACTTCAACATTACAAAAATAATATTTCATTTTATCATTTAATAATTGCGTTTAAATATTTTTCCTAACTTATGAAAAAATTTCAATTCATAGTACATACGTTTATTTGAGATAAATCCAAGTTATTTAACCCATAACTGGTTAACCATGGCTAAAACCACCCTGAAAGAATAGTGACGTTGTGACTTAACATATCTTATTGTTGAACACCGTTATTACCTACCTACTGTATCCATAAAATTAGATTTTGTTGTTTTAGATTTATCATAAATTAGGATAGCCTACGTGATGAGTTTGCAAAAAATGACCTTTATAAGAGCAATCCATCAAGGAGGATCCGTTATTCGATATGACCGAAATGTGAAGGATTTTCTTTGACAAAATCGTCTCATACAGCCCTCGAATTTGTCGGAATTTCGTAGGGAATTCTCTTCACCTAAGGGATTCGACCGGGTGCTTTAGACTTGTGTCATCAAGCTATCGTTGCTTGGCTTTATTTTGAAACGATTTGCAATTATTCGGTTGAAAAAAAAATCAGCAGGTACTGTTAACCATTTCAACGCAACATAAAAAAATGAGAAAATTTCAAAATGACCGAGCAAAATTGAAACAGGATGATATTAAACGCCTTATCTAGCTATTTTCCAGAAAACCGTCTCCTTTTTGCCGGATTATATATCGTGCACTTTGATTAATTCGAGCATTACGAAAGAAATTATTTTTCTAAATCATCAATGAGGCTATCAATCGGCTATATTTCTCTCTCCCTGAGAGATTAGATTTTTATTTCACACTCGCCCTCCTCGATTCTGCTTTGCTCCAGGATTTTGCTTTTATTGTCTAAATTAAGAGTAGAAATGAGTTATTTCGATACCGTACTACTTTTTACTAAAAAAAATGGCTTCTCTAATTGTAAGGACCTATCATTTCCCCGTGACCGATATTTTTTTAAATGTTTTTTACTAGAATAAAGCTTAAGCTATATTTTAAGCTAAGTTTTCTTGGATATTACACAATTAATTATACCACTTCTTTTTTTACAGATCGCGACCCGGGTTTCGATGCATTATCATCATCTTCAGCGAGCAATTTTTATATTAACATTTTAAAATTTTGCAATGACCGCCGTGAATTGGTCTCTAGAGAGCAGTTCGAAATTTAAGAAATTATTGAAAGTCAGGGCAGTACTCTTTATCCTTTTCCCCTATTCTGGCGTCCGTTTTAAAATTCATCAGGTGACTAGGTAACAATAATAAGATAAACAGATCATAATTTGCGTCGAAAGATGATGATAATTCATCGAAACCCGGGTCTTGTTTTGTAAAAAAGAAGGAGTATAAGTAATAGTGTAAAATCCAAGAAAAATTATAATGGAATACCACAATGTTAACCATGAGTTAGTGCTTTTTTTAAGCTATTACATCGGCATTTTTGCAGAATTAGGAGTGGACCCTTTCACGCATTTTTCTGTATGTCAAATTTGAATTTCTATATTATAGAAAATACCGAGTAACTATTTTCGAAATATTTCTAATGAATACGCTGGGTAGCACCCATGCTAAATAACGTGATAATTCATGAGGACGATGCAATTTTTAAGCAAGGAGTATGACACGTCAAAAGACCGGCCATGTGGGAGGGTCAAGCGTCTTCTCGAGATTGCTCTGAGCAGTTTTTCATATCAGCCGAGTCGGAGCTTGAAATGTTGGCCACTATGGAAAAATTAATCCGGTGGGAATCCCGTGAAATGTTAACCCACATCATTCGCCGAGAAAGTATCGATTATATTTCAATAATATTGTCTATTATGCATAATTTTTGCTGGAAACCTTAATATTCTCTCTTTTGAAATAATAGCGAACATTTTTTCATCCATATCACATTAAGCCTATCTATCAAATTCAATACAAATGGCAGGAATATTTCACCCCTATCATCGAACTATTGCAGTCGAGACTGTGGAATCTGAACGCCTTATATTTTTTTTCAAATAGTAGATTTTGTTTTCCGGATCGTTTGCAAAGTACAGTGAGGTAAGTATCGGAACACCACCCAATTTATTTATAGTCATGAATTTCAAGATATTATGTTAATATTATTGATATGCTATTGTTTCATATCGTTATAATAATATATTGTGATTTATGGTGAAAATCCGGAAAAAAATTAATCGTGCCCTGAAAAAAACGGAAAAAATCAGGGAATACAGTGTCTCAAATGTAACGGTAACCTTGGTAGACCGAAAATGGGCATTGGTAATAAAGTAAGAAATTAAAAAAAATTAGTTATTTACTCGGTTTAGCTTCATTAATATTTTACCAACGTTTACAAAAAGATATAAAGAGAGTAAACTTGAGAAATCATTAATTTATGGACATTTTCTCCTATATCTCTTCTCATAGAGACTTCCAATCAGTGCAGTCGAGACAATTGCACTAGCACTCATCTTTATTTTTTAAGCGCGAAAATTTGTTTTTTTTTTTCATTTTCATGCCACCGAAAACAACTCTATAAGGCCTTTTACGTCGGGGTTGCTAAAATGTTAACAATTTATCGTATGCAAACAACTATGCCTTGCATAGGGGTAACTTACTCAGGCGGGACTCGAACCCGCAGCTTCCTCTTTGGCTGGCTTGGACTTTACCCCGCAAGCAAATCGTATGCATGTTTCAGATTGGTTGTCGAGTAGGTACAGTAGGTTAATTAAAGGAACTCGACCCGATAATTTTAAGGAAACCGGGATGAATTATATCAAGAAGACGGGGCAGAGATTATTTGACCTCATCTTAAGGATAACCGATATTACGAGAAGGTAAAAAAAGGCTTATTAAAGTCTGTGACTGATGCGTTGGTACGTTAGAGGATACGCACAAAAAAACAATTTTAAGAACGAAATTGAGTGGAACAGTCGTTATTCCATGGAAGTGCTTCCGTTAGTAGTAAATCTTGACTGAAGCTTCGAATGTAAAACTTCGAAATATATATATGTAAACGACGTTTTTATGTGAAACGAAAGCTACCGGATTCTAGAGGATTGCCCATTGAGTTTCCAATACTTATTTGTAATTTGCTTCGTAGCTTGCTTGATTTGTAACTTCATGGAAATTAAAACCTTTAACCGTTCAGCGTTAAAATTGCATGATAATTTGATTTCAAGCATCTTAAATGTATTTGCAATTATTTTAATGTTGTGAAAGTAGCATTAAATAATATATGCTTCAGTCGTATAACTCTGAATGTCTCTGTTAATATTTAGTCTAAAATGAATAACATAATAATATACCGATTATCACGCGAAAAAATAACCGAAGTCAAATAGACTTCTCCACGATTTACATGGCAGTGATTAGGGCGCCATAGAATATACGATCCTCGACATGCAACGGAAAATTGCGAATTGACTGTAAAATGATATACACCTATGCTATTTTTCATCGGCAAATGAAATGTCATATATATGTAACGCTTTCATTAACCGAGGAGACAGTTTCATTTAAACGATAGCGGAGTCAAACAGCTTTTTCATACACTTACGCTAAGTGGGAGACTAACATAATGAAAACGGGAGTGTTTTTCATGAAGGCGAGTCTCTGAATCGCCACATTTCATCATCGCACATACACAATATTTTCCCCTTTCAAGCCGTTCAAATATTTGCATTATTATCTTAGTTTTGCTTGATCTTTGAGTTGAATATGGGTTGAGGTAGAAAGTGGCCTTCTGGTTTGACAGGGAATAAGATATTTTATGGCACTCCAATCACCATTGACTACTCCTTGTTTTTGGATACATTCTCGTTTTTTCTTATCACACTGGGGAGATAATCTGATGTAGAAATTGTGGCAAACAAAAGTGTTTTATCGAATTTAGAATATTATCTTAGGGGCTCATATGCCTTGTGCAATCATGATTATTCCTTGGAAAAGGTACCTACCACCGAGAAAATCCTGGTGCGGTATTGTTTAAATACAATATCTACAAAATGTATTACAATCCCCTTTTATGATGTAGCTACAACGGCTTTCATGGTAAAAATTCCGCTACTTTGATTCATAAGCATTGTATTTCAAACAGTGAAACAGCATGATAAAATATATGGAGGTTATGGTTTTCCGGGTTTACACCGCGTTGATACCATCAACGCGGTGTAAACCCGGAAAACCATCACCAAATAAATAACCGCGGAAGCCTCCGTAATAATTTATATGGAGGTTAGTTCGCTTGTAGTATTGCCAGGTAACTTATGTACTCCTTAACGCATATTTCTGAATTTTTCTAGTATTTCTAAAAGCATATTTTGCACGTTCTAGCTTTATAGGCGGATTGCCTTTACAAGTAGTCGGAAATTTTTGCCTTTGCATGAATGTGGAAGTACAATTGGTTAGTATGCGTAAAATTTCTATGACCTTGCGGTGTGCATGTGGGGATCCTCTTGCACGCCGCATCCTGGTGATTTATCACAGAGAAATATACAATGTTACAGAATATTATATGATGGCTCACGGGGTATTATACAGATGTAGATGTGGAAATATTTATTATAACGATTAATTCGGAAGCGGAATAGAGGCAAAAAATCAAGCGATAAATCTTCTGGGTAAGATAAACAATGAAGAGACTCCAAGTATCCATGATGAAGAACACAATTTTCAAGGTGACAAAATGACACAAAGTGTTGAAACCATGGTCGGTTGTTGAGAGTTGAATTAAAAAGTGTGCAAACTACCATTTGTGGTCTTCATCATGGATATAGCAAACTTCCACAAAATCAAGCCTGAAACGATGTTATAAACTCCAAGTAAATCAAGAATGTTCCTGGGGATAGAAAGAAGTTGTGAAACTGGTGATAACTGGAACAGGTAGAAAGAGAAGGCTGCAAACAAATTTACTGAGGATCGAAACTCTATAAAAATGCATAGATATTGGGAAAAATGCTGTTACAAGTACGGAGTAAACATTGAGGTATTTCAGAAAAATAGCCTTGCAATATAATTTTTGGTTTTTTCCCGGCGAACAATTGCAGTGAAGTTTTCTCGGGTTTCACACCGGGTCAGGTCCTCCATTTCTCCTTCCAACGTTTCGATGAACAACTTGACGTTAGGACATTAGACGATGGGCGAGTTGTTCATCGAAACGTTGGAAGGAGAAATGGAGGACCTGACCCGGTGTGAAACCCGAGAAAACATCACTGCAAAATAGCCTTGTGTTTTCCTGATTGGTTTAAGAATTGATGAGATGTAAAACCACAACGATAGCTTTCATCTGCATCTACATCTGCTTACTACCCCGCAAGTCGCCTAAAAATGCGTGTGGAAGGAGGTATTAGGACACCATCCGTTTATGTATAAGAAGTAAATTCTCAAACAAAATTGCGACTAGCATTTATTAAAATCCTCAATGCCTCGGGGGAAAAAACGAATTCCCATACCTATCCGTTCGGCAAAATTTCTCCCTCGAAATACAGTGAGGCTCTAAAATAATGTTCTCCGTGTCGCTCCTAAAGATATCTATTCGTAATTGTTCAAGAAATCTAAGGTTACAGCGCAGCCTCCGAGTTTTTAGCGGCTCCCAGCCTAGTTCGATTAACAGATACGTAACGCTGTCTGTACGCCGGAAGCAATTTTTGACGAATTGCGCAGATTTCCTTTGTATTTGTTCGTTTAATTCACGGAATTAGTCTTTCTGCACCGTTTTTCAATGGTTTCGATAAATAAAATTCTATGTTTGTTTACGCGAAGGAGTCGGATGCTTTTACAAGCCTTTGGGAAATACCTGAATTGATGTTGTTTATTATCACCAAACATCTTATAAAAATTAGCATTTAGATGTTAAGATGTAAATGTGCCTTAGTTATATTTATATTGACCAAATTTTTTCTAGTATTCATGATTTTTATCCATTAGCAAGAATGTTTCAATTTCCTGCCGCGCAAAAATCTTTTTTTTCACGTTGTGGTGAGCTATGACGATTTGCTCATAAATTATCATGCACCCTTTGTTCACTATACATGGAAAATGGAAAATTTATAATGTAGCTAAATTTAGTAGGACACTTACTTATGGACCTTTTATATGCCTCTTATTAAAATTATTTTCGGCCAGATTTATCATGAGAGAATTTTTAACAGGTGGTCGTAAAGTACTTTTTCCGCGTTAAACGATTTTGAACCCTCATTTGACCTCGAAGGTTTACGGACGATGACCTCAATCCCGAAAAAATGGCAATCATTCTTTACCGGCTTATGTGTCATCGAGGAACCAGTCAAGCCTCCCACGCTTCCCTCATCACCCAGCGGTTCGCCAGTGTTTTGGAGAAAACAACGGAATCTGAGATAAGGCTATTGGGGCCCTCTTCTCTCCCACAATGAGGCTGTGAACTAAAATTTATATCGTAAAAATATTTGTGTTTTTGTGCTAGATTATGGTTAGGGGAATGTTAAAAACCTAAAATATGGCGTATAAAAAATACGAATTTTGTCAATGCAAGTCTTCACCGTCGCCAAATTCGGCCGTCATTGGGTTAAAATGTTCAACTCTCGTTTCATTAAAGATGACATCAATTTACTACATGTTGATTGTAGGAGATTTACCTGTAGATGTTGGTACCCAATGAAGCCCACCAGGTAATACCTAGAATAAACATAGGCAGAGCGCGCATGGTGGCTGCTTAATAGGTGAAAACTTATGATACTGATAAAACTTATGATAGGTTTATGTTAATAATTATTCTTAATAATATTACAAACTGATCAAAAATCGTTGCTCTCTACAATCAAATCAAATATTATGGAATGCATAGATGCAAATGGTGCAAATCAGTTATTCTTGTTTTTGACCGAGTTCCACCAATTTGAAAAAGACGATCATCACACGTCATGTCTTGGCAGGCTTGCCGTTAGAGCCACCGCACGCACCCCTGTAATCGCTGTAACACAGTGGATTTTTAATGAGTTCACGCGAGATATATTCCTTCAGAATGGATCACGAAGAATTTGTTAAAGCTTGATTCCGATAATCTACCTGCATTGGACATTTTTACCCCTCGCGATTTTTTATGACGAGCCGTTAGATTACACGTCAACGAGGTTATAGACGCGAAAATGTAGAGATAAGTCCATTCACCCTAGGTGAATGTGTTATCGTTTTGTGCCTTATAAGACCTGCATAAAAGGTTGAGGTAATGCAAAGAGAAGTAATAAAGATTAATGTTTCAATGTATCGTAAGCATTTAGAACGATTACTCCCCAATTATCGTCCGTTTAGGCACACATTTTACCTGATGCATTAGGCTAACCATATACCAACTTCTGAGGGAGTAGACGATCGGTTTTGAAAGAGCTCTCAAGTTATGATCATCGCATTTTAAACGAAATAAATTTATAAAAAACTGAACTAAAATTTGGGAAAATAAATAAAGCAACTCTTTGTCACGATTTACATTCTTGATAATTTGATTTATTAGCTCACCGCCACCAAAATACGGCATTTAATGTCTTAAAAATGGGTTACACTGACGAAATACAACATTGGATGGATACAAACACCCATGCCCTTGATATGGGCATCGCACCTTGGTGAGGCTCGAACCCGTGACTTTCATTTTGGCAGACGAGACAGCACCATCACTCAGTCTGGCAATGTTACGTTTATCGTATGCTAAGAATTCTTTGCTCTCATTACCGTCCACTTTTCTTGCTATGAATGCTTTTATTGCCATGCCATCCTTTGTAGCATAAAATGAGGGTGAAGGTAGACTTATTGATATACACAAAGGGTACATTTGCACTCGTTTGCGTGACTGCGAACTAATACACTTGTTTCATTCAGTGCTTTGATAGCATCCTTTGCAGGGACGTTGCCGATTTAGCATTTATGATAATCTACCAAGGTTTTTTTTTTAGAAAGGCTTACTTTTCCTCCCTTCCTTCTTAGAACATCTTCAATTCTCACTCGGTTGGTCCATTTGAGCTTCATAATTCATAAATACCGCTACATGTGAAAAGTATCTTCCCTTAGGCCACGGTTATTTCCAAATAAGAAAGAGGTGCTTGAGGAACATTGAAGGAAGGGCAATGGCTACCCGATGGAAAGGATTTTAAGATAGAAAGATAATGACGTGTATATGAAGGTGTATATGTATATACAATATCTGCTGATCATAATAATATATACCTATTATGCTGATTCACAATTGTAGTTTCTATCTTTGAAAGAGCTGCCATCTCAGAGTAAATGTGTTGAAAAGCTCCCTAGTTGGCTGCGCAGTAATCTTAAACTGAGGCCAGCATTGGGCAAACATTGGGCCAGCATTGGGCTGAGGCAAACTTTCAACCTCAATATTGCTTTAAAATTTTAGAAAAATGGCAAATATCCATGTAATCTACCTCCGACCACTGACTGACTGGTTCATATAAATTTTTGGAATGAACGAGACGAGATACGACAAAATATAGAATCACCCCCTTCTAAAATCGTCTGAAACGCATAAGAAAATGTTTAAATGATTAAGTCAAGTCTTTATTGCAGTGTAGGGAGTATTTGGGGGAAAAATATCGATTTTACAAAAATGTCATTTTTATAATCTAGATCACGTTAAAACACTTTGAATTAAAGCAAAGTCGCGCAATGTCACTATTTCGTGATTTACTATCTCAACAACAGATAAAGATACGTGTTTCTGTACATCTGCGAGGTACAGTGCAAGCCACTACCAGGGTGCGTGGAACGGAATGATTCCACACCAGGCATGCAGCACTAAACCTATCTTTTAACGAGCCCTAACTCAGAAACGAGCTCGTCTTCCGGATACAAGTCAAGCACTCAGGAAAACGACATGCGGTCAGTGTACGCGACATGCTTGAATGTAATTGATTAAAAAAAATACCTTTCCTTATTCACGAATGTTACGAGTACATTTGATGGAAATCAAATTCTCAATCGAATTAAGAAAAAATGAAAACAAATGTTCTCGACTGTATCAGTCGATCATCGATCTTCCTCCACTCGGAAAGTCCTTAACTTAGTCACTTGGCCTATGTCCGGCAACCGAGCCTGTGTCTGATTAAGGCTAGAATGAATGTTGCATGCCTGGCGTGCAATCAACCCGCGTCACACTCCATGGCGGTGGCTTACATAGTATCTTGTAGATTTAGATGTTGATGAAAGTTCGGAGGAAAGGAATTGGGGATTTTTTCATGTCCATCTTGATTCCATGCGGTGTAGTCAAGATCTCTCTTTTTTATGTTTGCTGTGGGGGAGGAATACGGCTTCATTGTGCTTTAATTGGCCAGTTGGGTGGCTCTTTCCTTGCCTTATCGGCTGTACCTTCGTCCTTTTCGGCATGTGCCTCAATTGGGTCACTACGGGAGAGGGAGCATCTCCCCCACAATCCAATGCAATCGTATCTTGTAACCCACACTCAACTTGTCGTCGAGGCAAACTTTTCTTTTCATTTGAATCGGGCTTTTTTCCGGCACACTTTTCGAGTCCTCAGGCGTGATGTCCAGCTTATTTTTCCTTCTCAGTGGAGCTATTGTGGCTTTCACGCACATTTTTAGATCATTAGCTACGCATACAATGATTTTGACGCTTTCAATTACTCTCTTGCTAGTATCAATATTGGTGAAAATGTTTTCGACGTGTCGGCGTTTATTAAAGACGATTGCTGGGCTGTCAAAAGATGGATATTAACGTTTAAGTGTATATTGTAACATTGTGAAATGACGATGATCTTCCCTCATGTAATTAATTAATTTCCAGTTTCGCAATCGGGTTCTGTAACAATTTCACACCTTGTCCTCAAAGACACACTTTTCCTTACCTTTTAAACGACCCTTTTTTCCGGCACACTTTTGAATCCACAGGTGGGATTTCAAGCTTATTTTCCCTTCTTCCCTGCCAACGGATGGAAATTCTTGTAATTCTCTCAAATGCATATTATTGATGTCCACCAGGTCTTTAAAAGTATAAGGTGTGTCAAAAATATTTTCACAAGGATTTTGTAAAGCGCTTCATAAAAACTTTGCCGCTACTAATTTGGAATGACGGATTTTATCGTTGAAGTGTGCGTATAATTTTAATGGAGTTGCGGTGTCCTCTCTCTCATGAGTATTCCATTCAAACTTTTCAGTCGCACCCTGTGGCCATGTCTCACCTTGTCCGCGAAGGCACTCCTTACTGTACATTTAATACTGGTGTTTTTCCGGCACACTTTCAAGTCTGAAAACCAGCCCTGTGATGTCCGACTTCTTTATCCTCATTCTACGCAGAACAATTGCCTGCGTTTATAAATGAATTTCTCTGCGATTGAGATAAAGCATTGCATGCATATATCATATTCAAGCCTTTTGAAAAATTAGTATCCCAACATCAACTGTTCCTTCTTAAAGCTAAAACTTTTTATATTGATTTATTAAAAAATGCTAAACTATAGTTCGCTTGAAGTTAAATACGTATGAACTTGAATATGATGGTTTTTAACGATGAATTTTAAGTGCTATCTTACTATAATTGTAAAAGTCTCCCTTCACCGGCATTTTTCGTTCTAAAGTTTACCAAGTAGTCTCGTGAATTTTTTTTCAATTAATATACCATCATTTGTGACCCTATACGCATAATGATGAGGCCTTAGATAGTAATGACCCTAAGTTAGTCAAGTAAGGAGGGTTCATTTATTTCAATTATATTAATCTGGAAAATAAGCCCATTGAGTCTATTTCCAATCCTGATAAAATTAATTTCCTTGGGCGAATGATTTACTTCCTCTGGAATTTCCGCACCTTATATCACATGTAAATATATTGTGAAATATAAAGTAATTCTAAAGCTAACGCTTACATTTTTATTTAAATGCAGAGTTCAAAACACAGGTTAAATTTAAGTAACATAACTTACAACCCCAGCAGAGTACGCTTATATGGGTCAGTCGGAGCAGAGACACTCGAGGGACATGAAGGTAGCCCTAATAAATTTTAAGAAATTAAAAAGAACTATTGCCTTATAATCTCTTGAGAGTCGAAAGTAGTGTTTCCCAAACGGTGGTCTTCGTGAGCCTAGAGTCCAGCCCACAGAACCATTAAATAGTTTTGTAACTGGATGGGTGTAAGTATCGATATTAGGGTTCAATTCAATGAAGCAAATAGGATACTAAATTTTATCGAGTTCGAAAAACTCTATCACTTATCAATCGTTAAATTTATCAATTGGCAAGGATGAAGGTTGCTCTGTGTGAAGTGAATATGGTTTTGGTGGGTTTTTGATTTCAAGCTGAGTGGTCCACAGTTTCTCTGGGCTGGATGTTTAGGGAATGATGTCAATTGGGATACACATTTTTTTAATGTTGGGGCAACGTAAAACGTCGAGGTGAAACGTGTTTGCTCATCAATATCTGGTTGAACGAACGTAAATGGCAAAGGAAAAATGTCACAGGAGATAATGCGAAAAAATAATGGAGTAATATGGTAAGTATGGATTTATATATTAGAGTGAAATACGAAATAAATCTTTGGATCACTGCCTATACAGTGTAGTCTTCACGGGATATCCACCGGCTTGATTCGTTGTCTTCACTCTGGAGACTATGAACGAGTCTTCCGTTGAAACGTTAGTGATATACACCGAATTAAACAGGTAGAAATTCAGATAAGACTTCACGCAAATAATTTTCCGGGAAATAATTATTTCATATTACTTCGTACTACACCGGCCTCTGGGGCTGCGGGTTTAAGTCCTCAACTGCCATCCCGAAGCTATCGGGTTAGAGTCCCGCTTTAGTAGGTTGCCGATATCCAGGGCAATGATATTCTTGTGCGTTTGTTTGTTAAATTTATAAAAACCCCGTTGCAAAAAGTTGCTGTTGGTGTTGGCAAGTTGGTCAATGGTGTGAAAATAAATAAAATGATATGAATAAGGAATACTTTTTGTCTATACAGTGCTTCAAACCGATGGTTTTGGGTGGGCAATCGTAAAACAGGCTCTCGTCAGAATAATCCATAGGTATAGGAATGACTTCCACCGAAGATAGGGTATTCGCAATGTGGTTTATTTATTTCCCAAGATCCATTCCGCTAGTAGAGGAAGTTTCGTTTAGGCTGTCTGACGGGGTTCTCCAGATATATGTACCGGTACTCCAGAAGCCAAGCGCTCTCCTCGCTACGCAGTCTCGCTCTCCTTCAAAACGTCCTTTGTAGAGATGCGGCTTATTAAGCAACTTAATAATCTCCGAAGGATTTTTGGAAGGCTTATTTTTCCTCCAACTCTTTTTAGGACATCCCCGTTGCTCCCTCTGCTGGTCCATTCGACGTGCTTGAGGAGAATTATATACCAAATAGTTAATGGATACCCGATAATATGTAATTATGTCAATGTCATTGTGCGTACGATATCTATGTTTTGTTATTCTCTTAAATCCATCGTAACTATTATTAAATGATTTCAAGAGTTTCACGTTGAGTAAGAATGGTACCCTCGCGGACTTCTCATCGGGAAAGACTTGGCACCATATCTATGTTTCGATAGCTCAACTGTCGTCCTCAGGGAATGAAAGAGACCAATTGAAATTGAAATAAAAGGTAGTTGCACTTTTCCTAAGGTTTTTAAGGTATCTTAAGCATAAAAATAACTGAGCAGAAGTATCAAGTCTGAATCAGTTGAATTCGTGGAAGATCGTATTCTCCTCTGAAGAAAGGAATAAGACAAAACCGCGATGGAGCAGGATGGCTCTCTCTTGGTCTTCCTACTGGGTAAAAATTAGTTTCATGCCGACTCACAGTGGGCTAGAATAAAAAAAAACCTATCCAAAATCTCAAAAACGATTTTTTTGTGCAAGAAAATTGAAACTTTGCATAAATATTCTCAAATAAATTGTTGCAGAGTTTGCCAAATTTATTCTTATGATTCAATCCACAGGAAAGACATTGTTTTTGAGAATATTTTCAAGACTTGTCACCCTCAAGGTACATGCCTTGGTTGAAGACACACCTTGGCCAACGTATATTCCAGCTCTCGAACTCAGCCTGGTAAGCCGCCTTAGGAACCCAATTCAGGTCCACCGTACAACAAGTTATAATGTCTGAAATAAAGTCGAATTGGTGCCCTTTCCTTGTTGATTTTAACTTTGGAAACAAAAATAAAATTTGATGGAGCCATGCCTGGATAGTAGGGTGGCTATGGGATCACGGAAGTTATGGTTTTGGTGAAAAAATCTGTCACGACCAGCGTGTGAGCGGGCGCGTTGTCGTGGTGGAAACGCCGTCATGAGGGACAAATTTTGATACGACGCGCGTCGTGTTCAAAATGTCTATCAAAAATCTCTAACAGGGTCCAAAACTAATATTCACGTCTTAAGTTATGTATCAAACGATTTGATCGTTGGATTCTTCTTCCTCATAGAATGATCCTCCAAGATTATTAGAACATTAATGGCTTTGCCTGGTTTCTCTGATGGTAGGACCCGCCCGCCTTTGTGACGGTGCGGGATTCCTCGTCCCTTCCCTTCCTTCCCTATCCCCTCCCAGGAGTCGTCGTCGGGCTCCTATCGCGGCGGCGCCTCCTTCCTTTCTCCTTCCAGTCCTCCCCCTTCTGTGGTGCAGAGGTGATAAGCTTCGGCTTCAGACTTCGGCCCAGGAGAGTAACCTCGCGAGCCCGCCGTAGGGTTTCGTATCCACTGTCGAAGTTATGTCCCATTTAAAACGACCGTAGGTACCACTCAAAGCACTGACTTCGACTCATAGCTTCATTAATAAAGGCTTACTGAATCATTTCAAACGTCTTCGTAGTACTCTCACCAAGTTTGAAACAAAATTTTACGCACACACGCTGTGCATCTAACTCCTTCATTGCTGCCGTTGCACGTGGCGACGAACAGGTTAAGACAAGTACCGCTATTGCTAAGTAACGACTCAACGTAAACAAACGCAACACCTCTCGTTTTAATAGTGTGGTTTCCTATTTATTTTTAAATGCCTAAATAAAAATATTATTACTCGTGGAGTACGTATTTCACGCTTTTAGATTTTTATATGACGATATCTATTTTTCGTAATTAAATGAAAAGTAAAAATTTTCAAGCGCGCGAAAACGCGACGGCTAAGTATGAATGCTGGGAAAAGCCCGTGGGACGTCATTCTGGTACCAGCTTCCACCGCGTGGGGCCACCTTGTTGGGAGGCTATGAGCGCCGATACGATGCAGGCTGCTAGCAGGTAGCATAGTATCCTGCTAGCAGGTTGCGCTTAAATAAGGATTATTAATACCCTATCAAACGAAGGAAACTTTTCGACCATTAGCAATTTTAATAGGTGAATATTAAGAAATGTTTTCCTAAGCTCTGCGCCTCACGCATGCATTGGTAATTTCAGACGATTGAAAACTCCTGACAACTCGTATAGCATCTAGGTTACTGTGACGTCACGTGGTGGCATCGCTTAACCACCAATCTGGCCTTTTTCAAATGAGGTTAAAATTGACTATAAACATTCGTCTAAACTGAGATTTCTAAAACTAAATAATTTGTATATTATGAATACGTACACTAATGTTGGGTCACGAATCGCAATCAATGTCTTTCGATTTTTTCGCTTCCAGCCCACTGTGCGACTTTTTGATAGCTTACGCCACTGGTCTCATCCTCCTGTACTCTTCGCTGATCCCCTATCGAATGGATCAACACATTTGGGCACACGGCTATCTCTTTTCTCCGGGAATCGATTGAGAGCAATCATCCCCAGTGCCCGCCTACTCCTCAAACGACTGCCTCATTGCCCGCGGCATCTCGTGTGCATCGGAACCGGTCAGACCTGATCTCTTCCTTCTCCCTTCCCCGCTGCCTTTTTCATGGCAGGGTGCAAGGAGAGTTGTTGCCCCATCTCCCCCGGTGTTGGTGGTGGAAACATAAGACGAGCGAAATGCGGTCTTGGGCGGACATGCGCCAGACGATGCGTTTCTATTTTTTTTACGCTCCTTTCGTCGTGTTTTTGTTTTTACTCTCTCTCTAAACCTCACCCCCCACCTGTGAGCAATGCAGCGCGGAGTTTGCAAGAAATGAAAAAAAAACATAAAAAACAACTCTATTTTTTTCTTTTTCTCCAGCCCTTTTCCCTCACACCGCTGTGGGAGGATATGAGTTATCCCGTAACGAATGGCAGGATGATGTAGGGCAGTGGATCCGAAGGAGTCCCACTCGGTTGACCGTTAGGGGTTCATGACCCAACATGATGCTCTCTCCGTGTGCAAGCTTGCTCTTTGCAATAAGCGAGGAAAATTGATGTTTCGAACATGCCACCTGTCTTTAGGTCAACATGTCGCCATTAAAAATTCATTTCTTTTAATCTTACATTACGGTTCTCCGTTACACTCACTTAAGGAGAAATGGAACTCCTAAAAAACTTGAGCATCACTTAACCTATATTTTAAATTTAACCCCTATTGTATGATCTTAGGTCTTCCCGGCGTATCAGTTGCAGAAAATTTTCTCGGGTTTTCCACCGGTTGATGTTGTCCATGTCACAAAATCAACCGGTGGAAAACCCGAGAAACTTTTCTTAACCCCTTTGCTTTTAAGATCGATGGTCAAATTAAATATGGAAATGAAAATGATGTTCAAAGATGAGGCAGTGAAGTTAAAAGGCAATCATTTTAAATTCATGATAGATGCGCGAACATGCTATTAAAATAAGTGTGGTAAAATAATATTTCAAGATCACCTGTCTTTGCGTCAAAATTTGGCGCAAAGATGCCTTATTTTTCTAAAATTTTCCATATTTTTTTTGTTGCACGCACTTGTGGAAGAATGAATGGAAAATGAACGGTTAATATTAACCTTCATTATTTCTCAATCACTGGCCATTATTTTTATTATAGCTTGGTTGATTTTGAAATTTCTGTGAGAAGATAATAATTCCTTGAGATGGCGTTGAAAGAATTCATTGATTGAGTTGACGCTCATGATACCCTTCGGGTGCGATCTTGCAGTTACACTGAGCAAAGAAAGCTTGCACTTGGAGTAAACCATGCCCCTATTTTCTGAATCATAAGCAAAGAATATCTTGATATTTTCACCGAGATATTTTTTTATCTTATGCTATTACAGGTCAGGAAAATATGAACTTAATATAAGTGAAAATAATTCTATGTATATGCAATTATCAAGCTCGTGTTCCCTACATTTTTCTCACATCTTTTGAGGTTTTAAAATTTCCTTTGCATTAACGGAAACGATTGAAATGTTAAATTTATAAATTCGTTGATCTTTAAATAAATTGCATTGAGCATAGCCATAAAGGGTTAATTTTTATAGAAATAATGAAATTTTAAAACGGTTTTCGGGGGTTGTTTGTCATGATACGCCCAAGACCAGGCTTTGAAATCTCACGTGTCAAGCTTATACTTTATGCAGAACAGAAAGAATTTATAATAAAAAAATTAAATATTTAAATCAGACATCTTTTTGTGCTGAAGATCATTTTTAAACAGAGCAACATATTTCCATCAATAGTTTCAGAATTTGTAAAAATTAGGTAATAATCGTACATGAGAAGAAAAGGAAATCTCTACAAATCATGCAAACAGGCCCTGAGGAACTCTTAGGAGCACTACATGATGCAGAATTATTATACTGTTGTAAGAGATAGCGTCAGGCTTTACCTTTTGAAATGTCTCCATAATGTTACAAAATAAAATGTGGAGCTCTCCAACTATTTATATATTTTCGACCCAGATTCCATCATATTTTCAGATTGAGATTTTGATAAAATATGGAAATTTAAAAAAAACTCATTTAGTCAGCCATCCTAATTTTGATTTTAATATACATTGATTTAGCTGTAAACAACCACTCCATGAATGCATGATATTCAAATGGTCACAGCTGAAGAGTAAAAAAAACGAGTCATTTCAAGATTTTATGAAAACTCATTGAAAATTGGCCGTAGCGCTCCCAGTTATTTTAATATCCTCGACCTTTTTGCCTCAGTCTTTCTGCACACAAATCGCTTAGGAATTCGTAATAGGCATGTTTATTAATTCCCTCTATTATTTTTTGAATAGTGGTCATTGCTCTTATTGTCCATAGTATCATAAAAATGAAAGAAGTTTGTTTAATAAGTAATAAAACATATAGAAAAATGATTTGTTACGTGCTTTGCTAATCTTAAGGGGCTAGTTGTTATTTTTCACACTGACGCATTTTAAACCACTTCATATATTGATGAAATAACCGGGTAGTGTAATTCTCTCCATTGCTCTTAGTTTGGGAGCTCTTATGGGCAAACATTTACCGAGCAATTCCGCTTCTTGGCTTTAGGGAGAAAGAAATATATATGGAGGTGATATTAGCAGAGCTTGACAAGCAGAAGGAAAGGAGGAGACCCAGTGAAAGGAACTAATTTAAGCGCTCTGCGCTGGGAAGGATCGTCGTAATTGGGTAGGATAGGGAAGATTCAGTGGCTCCTCATCCCCACTAACTGGTCGGAGAATAACAAAAGAAATGAGGTTAGAGGAATCGCCACCACAAAGCCTTACGACAAACTGTGACAGCTTCCTACCCTTCTCTCGTATTCAAGACATATGTGGCTCCGTAATTTATTAATTGGCGGCGCGATTGCTCAGTGGTTCGAGTTTTCCGCTGACCAATGGGAGTCGAATCAAATTCCGGTCCGAATGTATTCGGACGTTTTGAAATGAAAGCGGAAAGATTCTCCAGATTCCGTTAAAGCGTAGGATGTCACGGCTGAGTGCCCTAATCGTGGTGGCCGCCATGGCATGAATATGTGAATTTAATCCGGTTTAATTCGTCGTTGATGCCCGTTTTTTTAGGTGTCTTCCGTGTCCTTTCATTCTTTTAATCCGTTTGGTGAGCAGCCGGAACTTTTAAAGTTTTGGATGCGGAAAATAACTTCTTGGTGTGATTTTTGAAACTCTAGAAATTAAAATACACCGGAGTTGGTTTTTTCTTTGCAAAATATCAAACACTTTCAGGTGAGGCAATGAAAGTTCGAGCCGTATTATAATCTTGAACCAAGCGAATTAGTCGCGAAATGGCTAAGCATCATGGAATGCAATGGTGGCAATATTAAGAAATGGCGCAAATATACTACAGTTAAGAACATTTAAGGGCGATAGAAAAGATCATAATGTCGTAAACAATAATCAGGAAATTCATCATACAGCGTGAGGCGTTGGATATTTGTGGTTCTTGCTTGAATTTTTCTGCAAGCTTACAAGATTCTCTACGTTGTGTCCTGGATGAGGGAGTTTATTGCAATGAGTAGTAACGCATGCGTATATTTTTCTGAGTGGCCTTTTTATTGATATTTAGTCCTCCCATGAACCAGTTTTTTTAATCCTTGTCAATCGTAAATCAGAATTACTGAATAATACGTATCGATAAAAAGCTGTCTAAGTTTCTTCGCCTCTTTGTCAGCGTAAAAACAATTATTTTGATCGAGTTTAAGTCCCTAATTTTTTTAATAACTCGATTTGTTTCGCAAATATGAAATTTCGAAAGTAGATAATTTAGATCAAATTTTGCTTGACTAACATTCCTTATCTAAAAAGTTTTATATCATCTTTAAAGTCTGTTCAAATGATGACAAAGGTAAATATTCTCGTCATTTTCTACTCTCACGGAAGGACATACACTACGATATATCGATGAAAGGCACCCTTTGGATCGCATGTGTTTTTTTTAAACGACCATGCGACCACTGGAACATCCCTGGGAAAGTGAAAAAAACGCGAAGTTAATGCAATGCCCGTTTCTGGGAGGAAGGTGGCCGTGGAATACCGTCCCCATCACTGTGTTGTTGATGGAGGGTGGGACTTACATGGAAAAGGCGTGGTTGTACACGTTTTCACCCATTGAACAGCCCCCGCTTACGAGGCCGATATTTGAACAGACACTTTTTATTTTTTAAAATATTGGATGTTAAAGTTTATGCCGTGACCATATATGGCGTTTAATTTGAGAAACAAGGTAATATCGATCCATGCTAGAGATAAGATTTGGATTCGGATTCGTAAAGCTCATAAATGACGGCATAAAGCCAGAGCTGCGTCGTGAAATACGGTCAATAACCGGCACCGACTCTGCTTGTGAGTTTTTTTCTTCTATCGCTGGCTTCATTCTCCTTGAGTTTAATACTGCTCAACGTGAGCTGTATGTTTAAGGAATCCTTACAGAGACCGATCATATGATATAAAAAAAAACTTTCATTCAGAAGAATCATTCAACTTTTCAAACTGCTTTTTTAGCGTAGGTAAGTAACGCTCCAAGTTAGTATTGCGGTGGAGTTATGCTCGTCATTCAAGTTCGTGATGCCTGAAAAAATATTTTCTTACACCCCAGCTCCCAATAATGGGAGTGTAAAGATTGAGTCACCTATTTATAGTCATGCAGCGTCAAAATTATGAAATCCAAATCGACCTCACTTAAAGACTAGTATTTAGCGAGTGCAACGAGCGATGTTGATCTATGTCAGTGAGACTAAATGAAAGATCAAAATCTGCCATTTAAGGTAGGGTTTTATTGAAGTGGAATGATCCTTGCTGCACTTAAGTGACTGCAAAAATCTAATTATTCTTCATGCGTCTTATATTCCAATTATTTCATTCAAATAGCCGCGTTCGCCTTACCAGCTTCCGTTGAGGTCTATTTATGTCATGGTTCCCCTATTCACTGATTATGTTCTGTCTTTGAGGTTTTAAATTCATTGCGATATCTTTTTTAATAAAATACCCTAAAAACGTACCTAGGTAGCGGAAAATATTAACGTTTTGATTCGTTAGAAACTGATGTAAAGTAATTTTCTTAGAAATTAAAAATGTTTTTCTTGCGATGTAATGGTGCTGCAAGCAGCTTTTATTTGCGATAATCGATGTCATTAGATTTTTCGCAATGTCTTACTACTTTTTTCCCCCTATTTAGGCTACCCTTGCCTAACTTGTAGACAACTCTCCATCCTTTTATACCTATCCTAACCATTAATTTTCGGCTTAAGGCGTCTTTGATGATTCATTCATTTCCAAGTTTTAGAAATATGTTGTCGACTGTTCCCATATAATGACTGCGATCTTTTTTAATACAGGCTTTTCACGCAAGGCCTCGTTATTATTGTCATGCCACCATTTTATTTCCAGGATTCATCGCAAGCATTTTCCCTTCGTGATATTTATTTTTTCGCGGTTGGATTTGCCAGTCAATCCAATCCACGATGGTATTGCGAATGTTCGTTTTGGCCTTTTGCACGTATTGTGGTTTTAAACACGTATTTTGGATGGTATTGCGTTGTTATTTAAAGTTAAAGCTAAGCCGCATTTTGAACTTTACTAATTTTTTCGGATAGAAAATATCAATTAAAGTGAATAAGTAAAGTGATTGTAAAGTGTATTTAAATCTATGCTCTATTTTTAAAAGATGTCGTCCTCTCAGAAAATGATGTAGTATTTTTACTAAATGACGCGGCATAATAATTCCGGTGTTAATAATTTTAATTTTTTAAATTTGCTTGTTATGCAAGCGTTGTATTTCTTTCGGTTCTTGAAAACAAACTCCATGGAAAAAGTATGTGGATTCCAAAATAATTGTAATATCTAATTATTATATTATGTCAAAATGGTTATGGTTACCTTGAGCTTCAAGGATTTTTTTCACGTGAATATAGACTTCTCCTGACTCTTGGATCATAATAGCAGCCTTATCTCTAGCCACTACCTCAAAGTTCAACGTTTGAATGCGTTGAATGGCTAATTGGTTTAATCATCATTAAGTTAATTCCTATTATTGCAGGAAGTAAGAATCTTAATCCATTGCCAAATTTTAGGAATGCTTATGCGGTCATTGAATATTGAGAAGTATATCAGAACTAACTACCTGTAAAAAACCGGGAAATTGATATTCTTACTACGCTTTAAATGACGGGAGGAAATAGATTCCAAAATGAGATGCATGGTTGGAATAATTTTCCCCTTTTTCCAATCTATTTTAATTCTCTATTTATCTGAGTGTGATGAACGTATATTTTACGCATTAATACATTTATACGCAAAGTACATGTATCGTTTATGGAAGCTTGAATAAAGAGCTTCGAAATGTAGCTGAAACTTTATTTTTTGTCCTTGTTGGGGCAGTTATCCAATATTATTTGGCAGTTATCTAATGCTTACTTTTATGTAATAATGTTAATGATAATATGTAATAATGTTGATGATTATGTAATAATGTTAATAATGTAAAAATAATGTTAATCAACTTCTTAAGTATGTTACTAAAATATGGATACGCTCACGTGGTTATTTCGTAGCTACACTATCTCTCATTATTTACCGTTATGAATCTAAAGGATAATGTTCTGTGGTAAAAACGTCACAATTCATTGTTTTCGGTGGGGAGTTAAGGTGATCAGTAATACAGATATCATTTGAAGATTGACTCAATATTAATACAACAATGAGATATGTGCATCTTGTTCACATTAACAGCTAGAGAGCGGTAAAAAGAATTTTTGGTATGAGAATCTAAAATGGTGAAGTATTTTTTCACAAAAATGCGTGCTGTCGTTTACATTTATTTAACTAAGTAAGTATTTTTTTAAATACATTTCTTCCATATTTGTTAAATTTTATTTTGACTATAAATTTATAAATTGAAACATTGTACATTCCGTTCTTGAGCATTATTTTCAGGAGAAAAGTAGTTTTGGTATATAAAAATGTATTCAGGAGTGGGGGAGCCAAGAATTTCGTTCGGGGGGGGGGGGGGGGGCGGCAAAAACCAGGGGGGAAAATTTTTGAAAAACGTGTACTAAGTAGAGGGTTTTAAACTTATTTTAACACTTTTCTTGCTGGAAAAAACTTCATTCGTCAAAAGAATCATTGGAAGTCAAACGAAGTGTAAATTCATGATTTTTCAATATTTTGTTTTCTTTTATTAAGGAAAGTTTTTGTGTTCTTATATTTCGGAGGGGGGTTCCGGACCCCCGGAACGTCCCCCTCGCTACGCCTCTGTAAACCAGTAATAAATTACATCACTGCGGTCAAAATATTTAATTAAATTGTCTAATTGGGTGCATCACACAGTCAGAAGAATCACAGCTCACGAACGAAAATTACAAGGATAGAACCATAATTTAGTTAAATTAAGCGTTGGAAATGAGAAATGCACAAAATGACCATAAATACATTTACAGCAGCCTTGTATGAGTATCCCAAGGCATTATGCATCTTATCCCAAATATGAGCAAGTAACTTGTAAATGAAATGTAAGAAAATTCCTGAAAACATTCTTTTTTAGTGGAACTAAAAAAAGTTAAAGATATTTTGATTTAGGCAACCCGCTACGCAATATATTCCTTATTATTGCAGGGTAAGTTTGGAATGCAATGGAAAAGTTTCGAATATTGTTACTCAAGTATTCTTACTACCTACTTGTTTGATCCCTAAATAAGTACCCTTGGTGTACAGAAGGAAATGCAAAGTTGGGCCTCGACGATGTATAAGGAATAATATCTATAGTAAATATTTCTATACGGAATCACGAACTTTTAATATTAGCATAGTGGTATCAATTATACGCAAATTCGTGAAATTTCAGAGAAAAATATCATGGAAAATGAGAGTTAAGCTTCATTTTGAACGTGGTAGTAGTTAAAGTTTATTTTATCCCCGCCAAACACCTCTGTAAATGGCTTGCAGGGTGATATGTGCAAGTAGATGTCGATGTAAATGAGTAAAAATGAATCATCCTTTTCTTCAAGTCATAAAACTCAAAATAATCGACGAGTTAGTAATTTAGTTTTGAAAATATGACATTTTCACTTTTTTGAGCTACTTAGAAGCGAAAATTCTGGTGGTCTTGAAAGACCTTGCTGGAATGTTAAATGGATCGAGAAAAGTACGAAAAGGAATGTATATGACCGCTGAAACGTCTGCTTGCTCGGCAGACCTTTAGTTTTTTTTTCAAGTAGATAGCCATTTACGGCAGCTTTACCATTTTACAGTGGCCAGGTAACAATAAATAAGAAATTATTCAACTTGAAGTATCTTGAAATGCGTCGCATCGTATGTAATGATTATTGCGAATCCAGGTTACCTTGAGCTGTCTTTCTCTTCTTACCACCTATCGATCTTATCCTTGTTTTAACTAAGCTACCGGTCCTCTGTTGAATTGATGGATTATTGTTTGAATTCCAGCAGTGAAACGGCTCTTCTATGAGATGATATGGCTTCAATCATATCTTTATAGTTTTATGAGACGGTAGTAGGCGTTTGTTTAGACTTTGCTCTTTTATAGACGTTTAACCAGTTCCACTTCAATTTATTTTCTGCATATCGTGCTCCAAGCTTCAGTTTATTTTTTCTGCGGTTCTTTTTATATGGAATGGCAGGTAATGAAATGAATTCATTAAAATGAAATAAAAAGGTGATGATTATTACCAATTATTCACTCTTCTCGTAAGACAATCGAGATCACAGATATCGCGTCTCGTATAAAATAATTTTATTTCTTCCAATGTAACATATTTCTTGAAATATGAGTTCTTCATGTAAGTCATGGATGTTTTAACATTGTTAAGAATTGAAAATATTTTTATTGTTCCCCTAATTAGAGCTAAAATTATGAAAATCTGTTGAAGAGCTACACTCGTTATTGCGCGATTATGCATCGGAAATTCATGACGAGCTAAAATCGCCATTTCAGCGCGAAGGGTTAATATTAGTGAAATTGTTCGATCGTGGAACACCATTTGATGAGCGAGGTGGATGAGACTCCTTACTTCTAATGTCTCCCGTCATTGAGGTATTGCGGTAAGAATGTTCTGCAATTTGGCACATTTTATCAGCTAGAAAATAGATAGGTAACTTTTACCTTATTTTCTTCTTATCATTATAACTGAAAATATTTTATGTCCATAACCCCCGAAAACAGCATAATGAGGACTTTATATCGGAGGAATGACAATGAATAACATAGGACTATCATAAAAAAACACTAGTTATGGGAAGCATACCCAGGCGGGACTCAAACTCGCGACCGCAAGGTTGGGAGGCAAGGACTTTACCCTTCCTGTGAGACCGTTTTTTTTTAATTTTGCACTTTATGAAATATAAATTCATTTTGGTGGTGTAATTGAATGAAAAAAAAAGCTACATGAGCTCTATCGGATACGGTCACGTGCTTTTCACGCGCGCGTTATTTCCTTCACAAATTATAAATGTTTATTTTTTTAGCACGTTTAAAGTGAAATGATTCTTTCTTCCTCTCCATCCTTTTGAGATTCCTCAGTTCTCGAGTTGGTTTTTTCATTCTCTTCCCTCATCACTCCACACATTTGCTCCACTCATTTTGCGCAATTTATGAGGCGATGCAATTTTTATAGTTTGGCAAGTACCCGCAAAAAAAGAGACTTTCCGTGACCCATAAAAACAGAGTGGAATTCTCGCGATTCTGCATGAAATGCCAGAGAGTTACCCACAACAGTACGCTTCTTCCGCGATAAAACGCAAGACAAGGCGCCGCGAAGTTTTCTTTTTCATATCATAAATCCCGCAGGCAAGCATTCAGATACAATCGTATATATGTGTCTTTTTTTCTCTTTATACCAACTCAGAATCTTTTTTGATGATACGAGAAGGTGCGTCGGTTGATGGGTATTACCTTACGACCTCAAAGCTCGCGCGCACGTAATAATTTCGCGTTGAGTGTGGAACGAACGATGCTTGCCGAAGCACATCGGACACAACGCCAACAATAACAGTATAAGAGGGAAGAAACTGCGGTGGGAATAAAACAGGGAAATAATAATGTTGCGGAAAAGGAAGCGATCAGATAGCGCGCGCCACGCCGGTCGATTTATCGCCTGGGAAGACGTGTCAATCAACCAGGGCGTTACAGCACGGCCTTGTTGGCGGAATGAGGAAAATATCAACATCTCTCTTGCTTTCAACACGTTTCCTCGTGAAATTAAGTTTGGGATGGATTTTTAAAAAATCACTAACTCATTTGGTACTAACTTTGTGGTATTCCATTATAATTTTCTTGGATTTTACACTATTACTCATGCCGCTTCTTTTTTGCAAAGCGCGACCCGGGTTTCGATGAATTATCATCATCTTCAGGCGCAAAGTATGATCTGTTTATCTTATTATTCTTACCTAATTACCTGATGAATTTTAAAACGGACGCCAGAATAGGGGAAAAAAGATTATTTTTAAAAAGATTTCATGAGGAATATATAAAGATAGATAGGATAGAAGTGGTATAAGCAATAGTGTAAAATCCAAGAAAAAGTATTGGGATGGATTTTCCAGAGCGAATTTCGGTTGTGTAACTGTAGGTAGTGCTTGCATCTGCTTTCTATACTGAATGAATGAATGAACGCCATTACTCTCTTTACTCGTAATTTTTAAATTATTAATTAAAAAGCTAGGATATTACGGCACGGCCGTATTGGCGGAATGAGGAAAATATTAAATCCTCCTTCGCGTTCTTCAAGTTGCCTCGTGAAATTAAGTTTGGGATGATTTTACGAAAGCAAAGAACGGTTGTATTACCGTAGGAAATACTTGTATCTGCTCTCTGTGCGCTTATCAAGTATCAATTTAAAAAAACAGGGCAAAACAGTGCGGCCGTGTTGATGGAATGAGGAATGTAATATCTACTTCTCTTGTAACATCAGATAATTTTTCCTTTCAAAACCTTTTTTATTTCTTTCAAATAGAATTTATTTCCTCGTCTCCTTCCTTCCAGATATTTTCTTTATGTCCTCCATCACAGCAACCCCCCCTCATCCCACAACCCCTTGGCATCCTCCCATCTTTCTTCAAAACACAAAAACATCAAATTCAACCTAAAACTCAAACCAATAGTAGCATTTATTAAATATAAAAATAAATATCAAACGTTAAACTCTCTTGCGTTTTACAAGTCGTTTCGTGAAATTAAGTTTATGATAGTATTAAAAGAGCAAATTTCAGTTGTATTACTGGAAGTACTTGCATCTCCTCTCTATACTCGGATATTTTAACCCATTATAACCCAAGGTTGCTTCTAAGTAACGTCAAAAATATATACATTTTTAGCTCTATTCAGGAAATATTTAAACTACGAGTTCTTTTTTGCTGTAAAGTTCAATGAGAAAATATGTAACTGCCACGGTAACTATGATTGAGCAGAATATTTTCACATTTTGAAAATGAGAAGTCTTGAAATTTCATTTCTCCCAGAAGCAGCTCTGGGTTAGAAAGGATTTAAAGTATTATTTAAAAAATCAGGGTACTACAGCACTGCCATATTGACGGAATGAGGAAAATGCTTACATCTTTCTTGCGTTCCACATGTAGCCTCGTGAAGTTAAGTTTGGGATGATTTAACAAGAACGAATTTCGGTTGCTTTACGGTAGGAAGTATCTACTGCACCTGCTATCCGCACATGGCATCTTTAAAGTAAAATTTAACTATTAAAGGAATCGAATAAAGTTACAGAGAGACCCAAAAAGGAGCCGACAGTATGTAGTTCAACAATCACCATAAATGTATTGAAAAGGCACAAATTCGGATCATGCATAAGGAATATAACTCTAGTTTAAGAATTGACTCCAGGTATAAAATAATTTATTTAGTATCTGTAAAAAAGTAGGTAAATATTACTACAGTCCTTGAGTGAAGGGAGAATCGATTTTCATATCCTTCTCACAAATTAATCTTCTGAATCAGAATTTATTAATATTTCATTTTAGCGATAGATTGCAGAGTACGGAGAAATATTATGCAATCCAACCAGTGTGAGCGTTCTAAATATCAGATCCGTAGCTGCCTCAATGAGATATAATCTATCGACTAATAAATACATGGAATAATACTAATTTTGCTATAATGAAAATAATGAATTTAATTTCAGGTTTTCTTTCGAATCCGTAGTTGCCTACTAACTGCACCTTAACTGGTAGTTCACCCAAGTATTCAGACTGACGACACTGGGCCATAGTTTTGTACATCTTTATGTAGGACATAGGGAACTGCGCATTCATAGATTTTTCCAAATCGGTGCTGCTCAAGTTATTCGGTGTCAGGACTCACATTTACCAAATATTTCGCCAGGGGATCCTTCGCATCGGTGGTGAGAGTTCATCTGCATATCTTATCTAATAGTGAGGATTGCTTGAGCAATAGGGTAGTTTCCTTCATCAAAGAAAACGAAAGGCATTGATTGCGATTCGTTACCCACCATTAGTGTTTTCATAATATACAAATTATTCGGTTTTAGAAATACCGGTTTAGACGAATGGCAATGGTCAATTTTTATCCTCATTTGAAAAAGGCCAGATTGGCGCCCATGCGATGCCACTCCACGTGACGTCACAGGGATCTAGTTTCTATACGAGTAGATTGGAGTTTTACATCGTCTGAGATTACCAATGCATGCATGAGGCACAGAGCTCAGGGAAACATCTCTTAATAACCACACATTAAAAATACCTAAGTTCGGAAAGTTTCCTTCTATTGATAGGGGGATAATCATCCTTATTTAAGCCAAGCGCTACCTGCCAGCAGGAAACTCAGCTACCTGCTAGCAGCCTGCGCCGTATCAGCACTCAAGCCTCGCCCCAAGGTCACCTCACACGCCGAGAGCTGGAACCAGAAATTCGTCACAAGGGATTTTCCCATCATTCCCACTTAGCCGTCGCGTTTTCGCGCGCTTGAAATTTTTCACTTGTCGTTTAATCACGAAAAATAGATATCCTCATTCGAAAATCTAAGAGCGTGAAATGCGCACTCCAGGAGTAATAGTCTTTCGATTTAGGCAATAAAAATATAATAGGAAACCACCCCATTGAAAATAGATATATTGAAGAGCAACATGGAGAACATAATATTAGAGCCTCACTATATTTCCAGGTCCTACAGGAACGATAAATTAATAGAGATATTTTGCCGAGCGGGATAGATATGGGGATTGTTTTTTCCTCCGAACCATATAGGACTTTAATAAATGCTAGTCGTAATTTTGTTTCAGCGATTGCTTTTTCTAATAAACGGCTGGTGCCCTAAATCCCTCTACAGCACGCCTTATAGGGGGCTTGAGGGGTAGTATGCAGATGCATATATAATCATCTAGAGATCTTTATTTATTATGAAAACCCGAGGTGTTATTTCGTATCCCCTTGCCCTAGCGTGCTAGAAGATATAACTCTGAGTTTTTATCGTTTTTTCAATCTTCCGTGTTCTATAAATGCGGAAATTCAACAGTCTGACTATCTATGATTCTTACTTATTTTGATAGCTAAATATCATCAAGTTAATGCTTATGAATAGGTATTTGGACTGAACTTACTGTCTTGTTGAGGAATAGATAAACGCAATTATGCTTAGAATGAGTTTTTCTTTTGAAGAGATCGTTTCTATCCAGACCAGGAGAATAAAAATAAATCGATGCGATCGGGTATCGGGTATGCACCTACCCCTCGGTCGATTTATTGCTATGGTGAGACTTGTCATTCAAGCGTGACTTTTTTCGCTCCGTCGTGTGGCCAGAAGATGAGCGAATGGGTGGAAGGGCGGTTCAAGTGTCGATGCCGTTTCCATTGCATGTCCGAGTGATGCGTGATGCACTGTCGCAGCCAGAACCAACCCGTAGTAGGTTTGAATATTTTTTTCTATAATGAATATTTCAATGATAGAATATTTATAACATTTATAATGTGCAATAAATATAAGTGGTGTATTGTATTACTATTTTTATAGTGAATATTGCTACATATAATGCACAGTTCACCTTAGAATAATGACTCTAATAAAATTTCCTATTTCTTATCCATGCCTTACCCTGTAATCACGTTTTTGAAAGCGAGGTGTAAAGTGTTCGAGGACCTACCCACGATTTTTAACTTAAATAAATTAAATCTTTGAGCTTGATTAGACGAGGGCTTTGAGCGAGTATCAACAATAGGATTGCACAATCTCATTTCTTTAAAGATTAATCGTTTCAGACGCACAATTTATGGACGCACATTTTTCTCCAACCTGAATTAATTAATATCCTAAATAATCCGTAGTATTGAATATTATGTCGAGAAAGCTGAGTACTTGTACAAAAAAACCGAGTCCATGGTAACTGCAATGTACATTATTATTATTATAGTATTCTACCGATTAAGGTAGGTAGGTGTCCATGGAGTACTACAGAAGTAATCTGGGAGCATCCCTTTCCTTCCAGCGCTGCCTTCTTCATTTCACTGCAAGGCCTACTCCCTTTTAATCTATCTAAAAATCCTGTTCTCTTCCTTCCCTTCCCTCGCTTACCTAACATTCTACCCTCTAACACCGTTTTCAATATCCCCTCCCCCTAAGTACTCCCTCCATCCAAACCTTCTGTCTCCTCCTTATCTCATCTAAAAGCCTCTCCTCCCCAACCATATCCAGCACTTCGTCGTTCATTTTCCTCTCTGTCCATTTTGCCATCTCCATTCTTCTCCATACCCACATCTAAAATCCTTCCAATCTTCTCTCTTGTTTTTTCCTCAGTGTTCGCGTTTCCGCACCATGGAGAGCTACAATCCAGATCAAACTCTTCATCAACCTTGTCTTTGCCCAAAAAAAATGTTTGCGTTACCATAGCTCAGTTACTAAGGAGATGCAACTCCATATTTATGGACATAAAATGCTTAAAATTGTCTCTCTTACCTTTTCCTGAAGTACTGTATGCTAATTTGAAGGCGACAGCATAAATGTAGACTTTACTTTTTTTCAAAAAACTAAAATTCCCGTTATTTTACGAGCTCACAGCTCGTATCTTTGATTATAATGCCGACGAATATCTCGGTCACCTCGGCAACGTTACTTGTTCGTTGTGGCGCGAGTTGGAAAGGCGAGAGAAGTGCAATGAGACCCGCGAACCGGCGTTCATTGCGGCCGGCGGGGAGGCGGCGATTATGAGCGTCCGCAAGGGGATCAGGTGCGACCGCGGCTTCTTCCTACTTATCCGACTCGTGCCCACTCGAGAATATCCTCCCGCAGAAGATATTACCTCTCCTACCTCGACCGCACACTTGTCTCTCGTCTTCCTGATTTTTCTACTCCATTATCGTGATGTTCGTTTTATTTCTAACCCCTTCTCATCGGAGTTGTACCGTATTGATTGATTCAAGATGTTTCCTCTTCATCTTTCATCATTTTCTACCTTACGTCCCAGCGTGAATGAAGGGAGAAATCCAATTGCATCGGGGCATGAAGCGGGTATATGAGGCGCTACAGCTGTGTTCATTTGTTTCAAATTATTCATGCCGCCAACTCAAAATCTATGCATTTCATCTAAAAAATAATGCGGCTCTTATTAACAGTTTTGATTACCTACAGCGTAATGGAAATATTCAATTTAATGGAATGGTATTGTAAAATATTTGTAGAAATGAAATGTAGAAATGCATAATCGACGCCGTTATTGTGCCATAGTTCAACGGATATTTTTTCCATTGCAAATTGTTAGCTCTAATGAGAACATGGTCTTCTATTCAAGAGCGGTGATGGTTGGACCTTAATATATATTTTTTAACTAGGCCTATTCTATCCATAAAATGCGGATATTTTACTTATGACATTATTGAGACATCAGATTTAAAATTACAGTTTTTGTTTGGGGAGTTGGAACATAAATATCGCAGCTGATCAAGGATATGTTATAAAATTTGAAAATCTATACATAATTTCAGATTTTGTGTGAACTTTAGCTCACTATAATTATACGAATCCGAAAGAAGCCTGGCCCTCCTTATTTCCTTTCAAATGTCCCGCGCCAAGATGGCCGCTGCCAAAGTGTCACCCACAAGTATTACAAAAGATGTTCCTCAAGTCGCCATCTAAATGTGTTGTCAACCACCGCGCATTTAAATGAGTTTACAAAAGCCGTCACTTGTATCGCTGGCGGACAAATTGATCCGATTTTCACAGGAAATAAGATATAATTTGGGGTATTAACCGAAATATATACACATAATGATTTGATCTATCAAATTCATTTCTTCTCAATGCTATTCCTCGCAATGACAAACATTATACTGCAAAATACTGGAAAAAATTGGATCACATTGCACTCATAACCGCGCCGCGGACATTTTTGAAAACCGATTAAAATGCGACCGAAGTGGCAACAGAAATCAGACTTTTAAGGGATGGAATTAGGCATCCTCTATGCAGTCCCCATGGTGTCATCCGCCAAAGTGAGTCAGCGCCAAAATGGGCTATTGCCAGAAGTGACCGTGCCAAGGCATCTTAGTTTTCACCTCGTGATTCTAAAACTAACCTATACTACTATCTATATATTTTTTCTCCCACCTATTCACTGTTCGCCGATGTTTATTGGGTATGCTAATGTCAACAGGTCAGTTAAAATGCTTTTTTAAAAATCATTAATATTTATTTCAAAATTATTTTGATATGCTCTCGTTAATATATGTGGTAACCGTTGCTGAAAATTTCAGCACTACATCTGATTTAATTGACAATGTATTGCTATTTGATGCTTTATAGAATTATTATGGGGTGTTCGTATTTTACGATGTGGAGCAATGGGAAGTAGATCTCCTAGAAATGTAAACGCCGCACCGGTTTTAATTAAAATTCAATGCCGTTCCGTTTTGCTCAATAATTTAGCTGTAGTTGACGGGTAGGTATCCTGTAAACACTTGCTGGATGAAGAATATATTGGACCGGACGCCAGGGATGATTAATCGCACGGTGTCAGGGTATGTTATTTCGAATTTAAATATTATAAAATAAGACATATTATGCAAATAACGCCTATGGCTTCTATATTTATTTACTCCAAGTCCACGTTTTGATATGTAATGACATCTTCAGGTTGTTTTTGCAGCTTGTGGTGACGTCCTTAATTTGAAATATTTCCGTATGAACATTAATTATATCATCAATCCCAGAGTATGTTTTCATCCATGCGTGGTTGGAAGTGGATGAAGGGCTAGCCTTATTGAAATAATTGTGTTTTGAAAGCAGCCGTAGTCGTGTTTTTGGCTCACGGAATAACTCATTGGATTTTATATGGGTTATTGCTCATTTCATCAATTTGCCATATCTGTTTCCACCGAATAAAGTGATAATTTAGACATAATTTTGTAAAAGGTCGACATACTCGTAAAAATAAATCTTATCGTTAAGAATACCTATTCACCTTATGTTGTGAATGCCTATGCCACTTTCCAGATTGGGAGAGATATAAAAGTTATGTGGAGCTGAATGTATGCTGTTTAAAGTCTACAACTGAAGTCTTTCTAACCGGGGTGGTTGAGAGGATATTCCAGTAACCAGTTACCAATGACCAGATACCAATACCACTATCAATTATGAGTTTTTTACGGTGCCTTGTTCAATTTCGTTTTAAAAATTCTGCCATTTGAATTTATGTACGCATAGAATGATATTTTTGCCTTTAAATTGAATGCCTTCGAAGCAAACAAATTTCTTAAATTTATTTAAGTACACCGGGACTAGCCACGGTGATAACTATTACGTAGTCACCCGCAATGCACAAATTGTGCGAAAAATCCACAGAGGAAAAATCACCCCCTCATATTTTTTCCATCAGTCCTCATTATGAATGGGAAAGTTTGGATAAAAATGTAAATTTTTACCAAATTTAAACTAGTACTTGCTCGAAATAGGTATTTTTTATTGGGGAAACTAGTCCTTTGAGACACATGGCTATAAAAATGGGCTTCAAATTGAGCGGTGAAATTATTTTCACTGCCAGAAACAAATAAATAACTGATCTGTCGATATCAGTGTTCTGGTCCTTAAGTAAGGCAATGAAGGGTTTCAGCTCCCACTGTTGACGGTCCTTTACCAAGTTCTGTCTCGACGAGGTCATTTTTAGATTAGATTCAATCAAGTGGCCTGGCTCTTCCTTTTGCAAAGACCAACGCGGCAAGAAAGACGGAAGATAAAGCATTCTCAAAGAGTGGGGACATGTTACGCTGATGCCGTTATCTGGGTATAAAAGTACTGTTTGCCGGTGAAAATATTTCCCACAAATTGATGGCTTTATTTTTATATGCGTTATCGATTTGAAAGCTTTTAAATTAAATAGTCCTTATTCTGATGCGTCTTAGAAAGCTGGCCATTCTGGATCCACCTAAAATATTTGCAAAGTAGTGAAAGGTATGCACACTTGTAGCGATGGAACCATGACGCTCAAACTGATAGCGTCGATGTCCAAAGGACTTCGGAAACAACTTATTATCTGGTCGAATTCTTTTTCAGCATTACCTTCCATTCTTTAACGTTACTCGGGATGTGATAAAGAAGTTACGGTTACATTTAAGCGGAAATTTAGCACGAAATTCTGTCTTATCAGCAGTCTTCTTTTAAGATCTGTTTGACATTGTTACTTAATATGCAAAGAAAACTTAGTTTACATAGGCTTAGCAATGTCACGCTCAGTCAGATATGGGACTTTATTTGCACAAACTATGGAGAAAACCTTTTGGAAACGATTTATATTGGGAAGCTGCATTGGGGATTATGTTTTTATATAGGAACTTCTTACTATTGTTGAAAGTTTAATCTTTAACGGTTTCAATAAATTAGGCAATTTAAGATTCTGCCCTTGCCTCCAAAACCGAAACTTTGACTTTGACCAGCATTTGATTCATGTCATGGAGTTCTCACCGACTTTCAGGCATTAAACGCCTCTCGAAACACCATTTTATGAATTAGATTTGGCGTTGAATCGAAAATAAACGGTAAATATGATTACGATGGTTTTTTTTTTAAATAAATTAGAACATTTTAATTGAAAAAATTGTATTTTTGTGAAAATACTTACCCTTACCCTTTATTTAATAAAAATACTATACAAGGTATAAAATCGTCATCAATACTTTAATATAGGGGTGATACCACTAAGGCAGTTAAATGTTAAAATGAGAAATATTGGGTAGTTGCAGAAGAAAAGGATGTGGATTTTTAGGAGAATTTGGGAGTTTGACTATTGACTATTTGAGGAAGTGAAATAAATAATGCCAAAATAATGTACAAAAATATAAGTCCTGGAACGTGCAAAGTTTCTTCGAGGCAAGACTGTATGATGAAAATTATCACTGAGAAAAAGGTGGGAGGAAAGAACGGCGAACCAAGGCCTGTAACTGGGTAAATAGAGCAGGCGATTAAGTATGTAAATGAAAAGTACCTGTAATGAAAGTCCTAAAATATTAGCGTATTGGAGAATAGAGTGAAAAACAGCATTAAATCAATATTCGAATTGCAATGACGATGATGATACTCCTAATAATTTTTCTCGCAATCGCTTTTAATTGCCGTTTATCTGAGGGTGTCATTTTCTCTTTAACCATTAATTCGGCACTTTTATGTATCTAAAAGGCATTGTTATATCTGGAGTATTTCTAATACTTCAAGCGTATGATTTTTCTCTGCGTTTCAGCCGAAAGACCTTCCTTCTCATTCGCTTCCATGTTCCAATTCACAATTTTATTTTTCTCTCCTTATAACTGCCAGTAATTTTGATTAATCTCGAATTGTTCCCTCCCGTTAGTCCATAGTTTATTTCTGAAATACGTTCAAATAGTAATTCGCTCTACGGCGAGGCTTGAAGGCATGCTTTTTTCGGCGCCGTTGTATGAAATGAGAATTTTGAAGTTATTTATCGCTGATTTTGTTCTTTTATGTTTGATTTCCTTAGCGAATTTTAATACATATTAGATAGTTTATTCGAGCAGAGGAATCGGCCCTCAATTTTTCACACATAACATACAGTTGCTGTCGGCTGCGAGTTGAAAATTTATATTAAATATCTTGTAACATTATTTCATGTTCTTATCTAAACCTTCTCAATTTTCAAATTGTACTGTAATTTAATTGGAATCGCATTTGTTGTTTATTGTTCCTCTGTTTTTGCTTTTTCTCTTCCTTTCATTTTGCTCTGCTTCTTTTATTTCCTTGCATGAGTTTATGTAGAATTTTGCTAACGAGTGATTTTATCCTGGCCTGACTCCATCGATAACATTGTAACATATTTATAGCCCTTAGTTGACCTAAATTTCGAGTGAAACTTAAGTTAAGGGTTTCTCGAATCGATTTCTCCGATATTCCAATAAAAAGTGGATTATTTGCTCGTGCCTAGTTAAGAATCGAATACGAATGCCTCACTTAGCCGATTGTCAAATCGGCAACTGTCCAGTCAATTCGTGGGACAATAGCGGAGAAATTTTACGATAGACTCAACTCTTTGAAGCTCTCATCTGGTTCTAGGTGGCTCCAATTCCGGCGTAGTTTATGTTGCTGTTCTTCTCATTAATCTGAACGTTTTATTTCGTTCTTACCCTTCGGCTCCTCTCCACGAGTTTCTTTCTTTTTTTTCTTCACACTTATCTCCCGTCTTCAGCTGGGAAGAAATGACGCAAATAGCAAAGCACGGCTTTTCAAAACCCCTGGCTCTCTGCCAGTTGTTAACCGCTTATATGTTGGGTCCTCGCACCGGCCGGTCGAGCTAATATTCCCCGGTGTAAGGTAACGCTATCTCCCATGCACCCCGTCCCCCTCCGCCCTTCTCAGTCAACACTTACCCCTCCCTCTCCGCTTTCTCATGTTAACGAACTTCACCCTGTTTTATGTGAGACACCCTCACCTCTTTCTTCCACTCGCACCATCTTTTTCTTTCTCTCAATATCTTCAACCATCATCTCTATTTCTGCGGCAATATCAACTTTTATGACCATGCCGAAAGTGGAGGATTTGAGATTTCCTTTTTATTCGTTTTTTACCCGGTCCATCCCCATATGGTTACCCCGTCGGTGGTTCTGGTGGGGGAAACTCACATTGAAAATGTCAATTGTAGTCGAAAATTTTTGTATCCGTTCCTCCATGTATCTACCGAAGTGCTTTTGCGGTAAAAAAAAATCACTCGCACTCCGTTTCTTCCTGTGTTCAGTGTCCGAATCTGTTGTTCATAACGCTGTAAAATATTTACTTATGATTTTACGAATGACATTTCAGGAAATTAAGTGATTTTATGTGTTGCATGCTTTCCTCATTCTCATAAAACTCTTGTTTGTGCCTTGAAAATTATATAGCGAGAATGTATCGTGGCTTATAAATTCGTGAATATAACTTCAAATAAGCCAGAATTTTTAAGTGAGATATTTAATTTTTTATGCATTTTTAGTCCAAGTTTAAATTAATTCAAGGGGAAAGTTTGAATTCACCAAGGATTTTACAAAGAAGATATATTCGCTTAAACTTCCGAAAACTCGATGGTATTGGAATAGGTTACCTTCACGCCTGCTTCAATATTTTTGGTCACTTTATTGCACTAGTTTTAGTACTACGAAAACGATTTTTAGTGAATATGCTTAATGAAACGGCTCAAATAAATGTTCTTTGTATATTTTTACATCACAGTAGTGAAATAAAATAATATTTTAGCAATGCTTGAAGTATCATATCAGAAGTATTTGAATTATAGATAGTCGCATATCCATTATCCACCCATCTTGAGTGGTATTAGCTCTCTATGAGGCTAGCTGGTGAGATAGTGGTACCAGGTACAGAGGCGTTCTCAAATCTCAAATCATGGAACTAGAACGGGGAGGAATGCAGTTTCAGGAGAAGCTGCCAAATTAGTCCATTCAATCTGTGGTTTACCTCGTCACCTATATCTCGTTTAAAAATTTATGAAGATATTCTTAAACGAAAATTGAGGTCAAAAGGTTATTACGAAGAAAGGAGATGATTTGATAAATGAGATAAGAGCGAGAAATTCTTTTCTATCCACAAGCAATTTCTAAACAGAAAACGACTTAAGTGCATAATGGCCTGTATTAAAACAGTGCATCAATTTTATAAATGAATGAATTAATATTATTTATGTTCTAGGATAACCTATGCTAAGAGAAAATACATATTCCCTATTAAATTCGAAATAAGGCCTACTCCCTTATATTCTATCTAAATATCCCACTTTCTTCCTTCTTCTCCCTCGTCTTTTCAATGTCTCTTCACAACGGACGTTAAAAGAAAATTTGTGGAGGATTCCATTCTGCATTATGTTTTACTGGTGTAATATACCTTATTTTTTGAAGTGGAGATTAGTGTATCGTTCATATAGTTGTCCATTAGCTTTCAATGTTGAAATTGGTGGCCACTTTATATTCTATCGATATTGAACTGCTTTATACTTCTACCACAGAGTAGATATATACAGAGGGGACATTAGGCGACTTTACCATAGGTTTCTCTGTAATGAAAAATGCGCACGGCGGCCATATTGAAAATAAGTAAAATTATGCGGTCAATTCAAACCAAATAGTGCTAACGACTTACCATCCACCGAAAAAAGAGGGTTTTAAAATTCAAAGTAGCCTAATTATTACTTTACTAATAAAGGTAGAGCAAGGAACGCCAAATCGCACGCACAAATCCGGCAGTTATTATGTAAATCCGACCGACGACATCGAATCACCCATTCCTTGGACTTGCGCCAACACCACAAGTTCTTACTAAACTTTTTCGACAATTTCATTTCGCATGCAAAATAATACTCGTATATAAGTTTAGTTTCTTCAATCAGCAATGTAACTCAGAAAAAATATGAAATTGCTTACCTCACAGGGTCTTTAGGGAAACTGAAGAAACTCAATTTTGCTTCCGTCATGCCCGCATTGTTTTTGCAGTTAATGGCTGAACACCAAGCAAAACCTTTTCTTCTCGTCTTATTTTCCACTTCCTTCATTTTTCACGTTTCTTTAAAACACTAGTGCACTACGTGAAAGCTTTGAAGAGTGGAGGAATAAAAAACAATTTTTGCGAGAACACTCCACACTAAGCGCGAATGATAGCAACGATAGCAACCAAATAGCAACTCAAGCCACGTTTCCTTATTTAGAACATGGTGAAATGCGCAATGAACTGATTACCGCCTTCAGCCGTTTTGTCCTCTCTGTATATCCCTACTCTGTGCTTCTACGCTTATTAATTGATGTTTTCGTAAAAGCCGTACCGCAAAGGGTAAAACATTTCAATAGATCAGAATAATAATGCATACGCTAGTTTTGCCATACGCGTTTTACCCGTCATTCACCTTTCTGATTATTTAGTTTCTCGGCCGCTAGGTGTCACTTTTTTTTCAATTCGCGAATACCTAGGAAAAGTGTGGAGTAGGTACTGAACTTGTTGTGGTAACTCTTCACAGCTATATATACCTTTTACGTTTATGCAGTGGCTTTATGGGGCTTGCATATGCTTTCTATGCATATTTTAATATATTTCATTTGATTTTGTCTCCGAACTCAGCATCCAAAATAAGCATGGCGATAAAATTATTTTGTAGCCATCAATGAATTCACTTATCATGCTGTGTTAAGTTATACGTTAATGGTTGAGTGCCAAGGGTAGGTACTTTGAAATTTAGTAGTTCTCTGTCAGAAAATTTGTTAGATTCGTAATGTTATTAGTGAAAAATAAAGTACCCATGTTTTCATAAGCGTCATCATCATTTATTCAACGACCCTTGTACTATTTGGAGCTACATATTAATATTTGCATTATTCCAAATTCAGACGAAAAGTTTTACTATGGTGATATTAAAAGAAGGCGTCCTTCAATAACACTATCACATATCAAAACTTCATGTTAGTAACTAAATTTCTGCTCAAAAGTTGCCGTTCGGCAAAAAAATGCACTTTAGGCATTACATTTTATAGTTATATGAGGCTGCAGATGTAAATAGATGGTGTGATGTTTAATCAGGGGATATCTATGTGATCCTAGTGATAATTTACATAAGAATAGCCGTTCTTTGTTAACGATTCTTCCCTTGATTGGTTTCCCCGTGATATTTACGCGTGCTTGAAAATTTATCTTATGCGCATGGGAGCAAGATTGACCGGCAAAATGCAAGATCACGTGATGAGTTTGATGGGAATTGTAGATTAATTACGAGGATTGCATTTGTTTTCTTGCCGCTTATTGCAATTTCAATTTTTTACGCTAAATTTAACTGTCAAGAAGGAGAGAGTATATCATAATTTTAATGAAACATATTTATATCCAAGTATTTCTTTTGCTACGCCCTTCCATATTATGTTAAATCATTGACATTGGTGTTTCCAGTGTTGCCTTCAGCGTTGAATTAAGGCACAGCCATATTGAGTATAGCAAGTCTTTCTACGATTGTTGTATTTGTATTGCATTCGCCAAATTTCGATTTTTGCTGAAAATTCGACCTATTAATTGCGATTAAAAATCGACTGCTCAAAAAATCGATTTCAACGGACATTTTTCAACCACTACATTTAAACCGCACACGATAGCATCAATATTTACATCGTACCCCGTAAGCCGCCTAAAAAGGCGTGTGGCAGGGGGTGTTAGGACACTAGTCGTGTCCACATAAAAAGAAAATTCTGAAACAAAATTACGACTAGTATTTATTGAAATCCTTTATGGCTCGGCAAAATCTATCCGTCCGGCAAAATATCTCTCTCAATTTATCGCTTCTGTTGCACCTGGAAATATGGTGGGGCTCTAATATGATGTTATCCGTGTCGCTCTTAAAGATATCCATTCTCAATTACTCAAAAAAATCTAAGCCCTTGCGCGCAGCCTCCGTATCTCTAGCAGCTCCCAGCTTAATTCGCCTAACATCTACGTAACGCTGTCTGTTCGCCCTTCGCAGTTTTTGACGAATTGCGCAGCTTACTGCAGTTCGGATTGCTAACTGTGGCAGGTTGTTTGGAGTAAGTTCGCCTTAAGGCCTGGTTACACGATACACTTACATGCATGAACGCATGAATGGAGACGAAAATGCACCGTGTAGCGACCCAACTTGTGCGAACGCATGAACGGAAAATAGAGCCTGTTATAATTTGGTTCATGCACCCGTATATATGTTCTGCTCCGACCCACAAAAGTCATTCACGCAAACAGACATTAACTTGGACGTAAGAGTTACTTGATCGAGCCAAGAGTTGTTGTGATGTTTAGTGTTAAAGCGGAACTTTTTTATGTTCAAGGCTACAGTGGCAATGCTGTATAGCAGAAGAAAGGTTGAAGTGGCATGCGCGTTTTAAAGACGGTCGACAGTCAGTTGAAGTCGATGAGCGTTCTGGACGTCCTTCCACGTCAACTGACGACTCACGTGTCAACCAAATCAATACCAAGGTTCGAAAAAAATCGAATTCTGTGAAGGAACGTGCTGAGGAGAGTGGGATATCAGTCGTGTCATGTCATGAAATTTTGATGGACAAATTAAAGATGTGCCGCGTTGCTGAGAACTTTGCTCTCCGTCTGATGACGGAAAACCAGACGGCCCATCGCGTTCAGACTCGTCAGGAGTTGCTTGAACGTTCAGGATAAAATGGAACCATCTTGTCAGGAATCATGGCAGGTGATGAACTTCTAGTTCTGACTTCTTCCAGTACACCAAATTTAAAAATCTTCAGAAAAAGATGAAAATTTGAGACGATTCCTGAGATCAAGTCAAATGCGACGACACAGCTGAAGGGTATCACAAAAGAAGCGTTCCAGGACAGTTTCCAAAAGTGGAAAACCTGTAGGGATAAGTGTTTCAGTCGGGGATGGGAGTACTTTTGAGAGGACAGACACGTGTAACTCGTAAATAAAGTACATTTTGTTTTATGACATCAGTCTACTTATTTTTTGTACAGATCTCGTAGGTGTTATTATATTGTTCATTTAGCTTCCGTGCCCCCTAGGCGTCCAATTCCCCTCCTTCAAATCCAACATCATGTCTTCTCTTGTATCGAAATTCATTGAATTGAGACCCTTAGGTGGTGCGGTGGGACCCGGTCTTATAGCATATGCCCGCGAAATGGACTTCACTGGAGCCCCACCGACCCTGCGGCCCTGGATTATCAGCAAGCTGGAAGAAAGGGAAAAAATATATTCATAGAAAGAAATGTTAAAAAATTCCCCCTTAATGTTTATCACATCACTTTAATTTTTAATTTTTTTGATTGTTTTCAATATTATTTATGAAAATTAACTCATTTCAATTCACTGCCAAAAAGGGGCCATTACTAGTTGCACTACTAATTATAAGAAAAAACAATGTACTTGAAAACTACTTAAAAAAAACTGGTAATAAAACGATTTGAATCAAATGCTAAGTAGAAAACGTTTCTAAGACAACGGACACTCCTTGCAGAGGTAGAAAAAATAGAATGAGGTTTTGAATGAGAAAATGGGAGTTCGTCTCGGGGTGGGCTGTTGCAAAATGGAGGTAATGCCTGACCGTACGCTGTGAAATGCACTCCTTAGTAATGCAGCCACCCACGCCTTGTCTCGCTCGTGCATCTGGTCGAAGATATTTATTAATCGATTTGCCCTGGAAATATTGGGTCGGCCGCGCCGGGGTAGTGCTATTTCCCAGCCTCGTCGTATATACTGCCCTTGGCAGCAATTGATGCTCTGAAGAATGATTATCTCGTGATCACGCTCTTTTATATCGGCGTAGATACTATTTCCTCCGTTCAAGTTTGTATTGCTGCTTGATTTCATGCATGAAATGGCCGGGTAGATTGACGCAATACTCGAAGATAAGAGCATCATAAGATTACTCGTGGGTATTAGTGCGTGATTTTCATTATGGAATAGACATGATCGCCATACCAATCGGATATCTGATCGGTTGGGTTAAAATGAATTTGATACGATTTATAGTTGTTAGAAATAGTCGTATATCCCAAGACCCCATGCAAAAAATGATTAATGACTGCCAAACTTAGGCGTACATTGACATTAGCCGGTAAATATAGTAGTAATATATAGTAAGTAATAGTGTATATTGTATATTTTTGGTATTGAAAAGGTTTATGTACCATTTTTTAATATGTTTGCATTGACGCTATCGAGGGGTTAGGTGGAAGAGGGGACTTCTTAGTCATAACCTCGCCCGAATAAAGGCATATTATTATTATTATTATTAAATGTTACTGCAGTTGTGTTGAACGCTTCTATTTTTGCCATATTGTCCATCAAAAAGTGAATGCTAAAAGTGTTATCTATTGAAGAAAAGAGTGATATAATATCATGCCAACTTTTGCAGTGGTGCAAGTTAGTAAAAATATTTAGGAAGGCTATCGAAATAATTGATATCATTTTACATGAAGCCTATATTTGTAACGATCAAGAATATTCATTACCTTGGTCTTGATTACGTGCTTAAGATATTATTGTGTCGTAATGATTTTCAAATTGCGTATTATGGTTTTCAAGTCTGCACAAGCCAATCCCACACCAAAAAATTGCTATTATTTATGATTACTCATTTCCATATCTGATGTAGTGAATGGATATTTTTTAAAAAGTCACCGTGTTAACTTTGAAAAATTATGTAAGTAAATGTAATACGTTAACTCAGAGAAGAAATTTTATATTTGGCTAAATAAATAAAGTTCACATTTCTTTTATTTAATAAGCAAATATCTTTTATGTAAAAATTGTAAGCCTAAGAACTACATTACAAACTTCTTGTCATTCTGTCTATCGATGGGAACACAACCGCGAGTTCAAAAACTCCAAAATCTTTCGAACATGATACACGAAATCAGCGTATCATCTTCTACCAGGGAAGACCTACGTCGATGGTAAGAGTGTGTGACATTTTACGCAGACTGGGTAAAATTCGGAGATGAATTCTCTAAGGATTCAAATTCTTTCCACGTTTCAGAAGTTACCAAACCATTCAGGATAATGCTGTTCTCTTTTTCATAATTTTAATGGGAAAAATTGCGAAGATGAAAAAAGAGTTATTCTGAGAGAGCATTATCGTACCTACGCTATAATATATGACTAACTAGATCTTAGACGATCCACAGACCCTAGAACTACACATATGGAAAAGATCTCCGATATTATCAAAAAAGGGAACTGCCTTAGATGCATACAACTATTAAAATTAAAGCTACCGCAATACATATTTTGCCATTCTCACCAAATTGTGTCGTAATGAGCGAGAGCGAGCATCAACATTTAAAATGTGCGAGAATTACAGTATTGAATATTATGATTGCATCATAACATTCATGACTATGTAAGTGCATTCTCTTTATGAACCATTCGCTCCATATTTCTTGAAATACTTGTCGCTCCAATACACTGTGCTAGATGCTATACGATTTACAGATCCTAGGACCACAAATTTGCAAAAGATCTCCGTTTAAATAAAAACATGAAACTTCCTTAGATGCATTCAACTGTTCAAAATGAAAGCTACCGTAATATTTATTTTGCCGTTCTCATCACGTTATATGGTAATGAGCATGAGCATTGAACATGTGCGAGTATTGCAGTACTGCATATTATGATTGCATCATAACATTCATGCCTATGTAAGCGCATGTATTTTATGAACCATTCGATCCATATTTCTTGAAAGACTTGCCGCTCCTTGGGCAGAGAATAATTGTCGAGGGAAATGAACCCTGGAAAATCGAGAAGCTGCGCGAGTTAAGTGTGAGGAAGAATGAGAAAGCATTCCGAGTTGGGACTGTGAGATCACTATCGCCTAATGCAGAACCGGGGAATAGCCTTCAAAACGGTGATTGACCTGTTTCCGAAGATAAGAAACGTCGAGCTGGCCGCCGCAAAGCACCGCTGAAAGATACCGCCGTGGTTGAACAACACCTGTCGAAATGCTTTCGCTTAATCGGGGTTAAGTAAGTCACCGGACGGAGGAGTTATCTGGCCGGACGATATGCTTCTCGGCTCTTGGTCTCCCACGCAGCGAAGTTGTACGCCGACCGGCGACTTGCACTGCTCTGATCCTCGCCGGGATCTCCTGCGAAGCCATTTAGCCGCAGATAACAACACTTCGCTCCGTCGCCGAGATGCTGGCAGGAGACAAGGAAAAAGGGAATTGGAGATTTAAGGAGATTGTCCGGTGGCACTGTGTCGCTCTCGCTCCAGTTCATGTTCCGAGTTTTTGAGATTTAGTGCGACCCCGTCTGAGAGCCGCCTTGGCTTTTGCAGATGGCGTTCTCTATCAAGGATTATATGCTCTATTTTCTGTTGCGGAAATTTCGTTTTGAATTTTTATTTTTACGGTTCTTTTTATTCTTCGTTTCCGTTCTCTTGATAATACGCAAGCTTGCTTGACCAAATGGCATTTTTTCATTTTGTTCTCTCCGTAGATGAATAATGAGCAAGTGAAAACTCCTGAACTTTGTCATTAAGCCATGCATTTCTTAATCATCGTCTTAGCCATAGCCATTGTAAGTGTGATTGCATATCTTCTATAACTTTATTGTCAGTTGTAGAAGCAACTTTAAGTTTTCAAGAAGCATTCATGTTTAGAGATGCGTGAAAATCGAAAATGCGATATATATGCGATGTGCGCAAATAAATGCGACATAGAATCGATGACTGGACTTTTATGATATTTTTACGCAAATTTACCTTAACGACGGCAAAATTCGTACATGTTGTCCCGAGCGTAGTTTACCAGCTGATAGTTGGCTGGGACTCTACGTGGCCGCGAACTACAAGTGGGCGCGGGCAAGCTACACCTCCGCCACTGTATGTTTTATTCCTTTATTTATTATTGTTCTACAACATGAATATTTAAAATATTCTGTATTTTGTCATATAACTGTTTTTCACTACATTTTATCGTCATCTACCTCATTATGAAAATAAAAAAATAGACGCAACAAAATACGATAAACTGTTATTGAAAGTGCGATAAAATAAAAATGAAAGTGCGATTTTCACGTATCTCCACTCATGCTCTAAAATATGTTGTGGCTTTAAAGAGATTGAGTCGGCATTGATAGCTAATTTATTTGAGAGTATTTTATCAATTAAGTTAGGTTTACATGGAGTATTTTTGAAGCATTCTAGTAGTCTCCCCTTACTGCATGTACTTCTCTCTTCGATTAACAGTAAGGCCTATCTTTTCATTCTATCTAAAAATTCTATTCTTTTCCTTCCCCTCCCTCGTTCACCTAACATTCTACCCTCTAACACCGTTTTCAACATCCACTCCCCGCTATGTACTACCACTATCCAGACCATCTGTCTCCTCCGTATCTCATCTAAATGTCGCCTCTCCTCATTCACCATGTCCAGAACTTCGTCGTTCCTCCTCCTCTCCGTCCATTTCACCTTCTCCATTCTTCGCCACACCTCGCTAGAATTAGTGGCAGTAATATTTAATGCATCAAATGGCAATTATTTAAATCTGAAAAAAATGAGCTTCAACGGTATTAAAATGAAACAAAAGAAATTTAAGGACCTATATAATAAGCAATATTCATAAATGACCTCCATGATAGTAATGTTATGCTTCATATGGCTAAATGCGGACGAGTATATGTGTACAAAATAAAAGAAAAAATGCCGTTGGATAAATTTAACATTTTTACCCTGAGCCTTCCGAAATATTATTACATATTTCATAGCTGTATTTAGCACCCAATAAAGTCTCACCTCCTAATAAAATGCAATAATATGACGCATGGAATTAAATTTTTTAGAATTGAGATGCTCAAAAGTTAACATTCGTCATGTGAAACCAGGTTATACTATGGAATCATTAAGACTAATTTTTTTCAATCAATATGAATATTCTCAAATGTGTCCACAAGTATATTCTTGGTTTTACCAACTATAGACGTGAAACGCATGAAATACTTTAGTGGCTGTTGCTGAAGAATGTTAGTTGTATTCTTCGTGGTCATTTGGACGTTTTTTTATCTGCATAGGTACTTGATGAGAGGCTAGCTTGGCCATATGCATGCTGGTGTTACTGGAGAAGCTACTGGTCAAAGACTTGATGAGTTTTGCTCGTTAATTGGAACCCTTCACGGTAGTGGAGACGTACCGTTGTAGGGAATTGTAAATCTGCGTTCATTGGAGGAGAGCAATGGAAGAAAACAACAGAAAAATTGAAATATAAACTCAATTATCTTTACCGAAGAATTTTTCGTGCCCTAAGTTTAATTTCCTTTAATTTTATCATTTCTAAGATATAATCGATTAAGAAATTTTATAGGCATTCTGTAGGACATCCACTGAATAACGGGTAATACTTAAGCTTCTCACACACATCATAGGACCACAATCCATTTCCAAGCCATAAAAATTCCCTTAGCATCACCATTAACTTTACCTACCTACCCTCCTTACTTTCAGAAGCTGTGAAACTTATAGAGTTTTTTTTTTCAAGTAATCACGTCTCGTTATCTTCAGCATTCAAATCATACGCGACAAGCCCTCCTTTTTGTAATCATACATATATGCTGGCACAAAACCCCTTCCATATATAACACTTATTCGTTTTTTTCATTGGTTCTCGGCTCTTGTGTTTTGGGGAAGGAAATTGGGGGAGAGGCTCTCTATTTTGGTATTTATTTATATGGCGTTAAATTTTTCCATTAATGCAAACAAAAACACCCGATTTTTATGACACGCAGGTGTTTCAGAAGTTTTTTTTTTGGGTGCGTCCTTGACTTTTGCTGTCGACGCAACAAAAATAAACACTCTATACATATGAAGTGACTAGCAATTGGGTTATGTATGGGTTCAGATATATGAGTGAAACTGAATTCACTTAATACATGTACTTTAAAAAGATGTTGGAAAACATAATCCATTTAAAAATAACTGTAATTTAATAAAAAATAACATAATTTTAAGTGTAAATAAGTGTAAATAAATTTAAGCTAAAATTTGGAATACGTTTTCCACAAGATTATCGATTTTTCCTATTTAATAGCTCAATTTCAGAATACCTTCACAAATTGAAGGAGTTAGTGTTCAGCTCTCAAAATGTTCATAACCTAGTCAGCTTATTAACTCGATTCTTTGACGATGTATTACTCGTCGTTGGTCAATTTATCGCCTTGGTACTAACTCATGAGAATAAGTCTTACTCGACGGACTTAAAGCTATTCCCATCTTCGTCATTACAATAGACTCGGTACACGCTATTGGATAGAGATTTAACGTATCGTTTCCTGATGTCTTTACCTTGACTCCTTGTTGGTAATAGTCGATCCTCGTAAATCCTTCCACAGTCAATTCCCCGTGACGTCTTATTTCCTTCCTTAGGAGTTTATTTTCCCCAAAACTATTCCAAACGTGAAACGAAGTGTTTCTGCGCTTTGCCCTTTTTCCTGGCACACCCAAATGGGAATCCAAGAAAGTGGTCGCAAGGAGCAACCGGCCAAGAATGAATCTTATCCCCTTAGACGGCGGAAATCTTGCATCAATACTTATCCTCCGCTGCCACCAAAATGCTCGCGGACTTCCACCGCTCTCTTTTAACGAGACTGGTTCATTTCTCGTGCGTGAAATTTACGACCGTTCAAGAACCGTCGCTCGGTCGTCTTGGCACGCACCGGAGAAGTGCACTGTTGGAACTCGCTGACCCCTTTCGTGATCTTCCGCCAAGTGAGCTAGTCCGCGGATGCCCACGCGAACTTAAAAAAAAAGTCAAAGCTCATTATTGGGCTTATCTGTCCAACATATCGCGTCATGTCTATCAAAAACAGTTCAATCCAATCAATTGGCGTGCATAGGGGATACATTTGGAACCTACTGAGCGGCTGCCTCATTCCATAAATATGGATACCTTTATTTATATTTTTAAGTTGATCACAGACAGAGTTTCTACCAATCTCCAGCGAAACAGTAACATGATAATAATGGACGTAAGTAACGAGTTTAAAATTTAAAAAATCATAAAATATAAGAGACAAGTTTACAAGTATACAAATTTAAAAAATCAACGAAAATATGAAAGGGAAAGAAGGGGGTGCATAGCTTTTTTACAGATATATGGGGCATAGCAAGGTTGATGAAAAAGTCCTATGAGATCCGGAAAGGATCGACATTATCTGGTGGGGAGTTAAGAAGTGAAGAGAGGCGGTAGTACAGGGAGTGTATGATAAGAGAAAGTTTGTGGATTACGTGTAGCCATCTTTCAACATAATTTATTTCTTTTTCGTAATTAGAGCGACTGAATAGTTTTCTAAAAGACTATCTTTCCATCTCCTTTCAATAATCCCCTCCAATTCTTAACAAAACTCTTGGCAGCACGACATACACAAGTTGTACGTCTTTGAACACAACTCCACCAATGCATCAAACGCATCAGAAAAAAGAACTTGTAGCCAGACGTAACATTAGGCATTGAAATGTAATAAAGGAGACCACTCGAGAATTAATGTTTTAACCATACATATGAAATATATTGTTGACACTTTTCTGAAATAATGAAAGCAAATAATAATTATTCGCATTTACTTAATTCCACATGCATGGAAACGAGAGTTTATGACTTAAATGCTGTAGGGGAAAATGGAAGAGAATATGGATTGGTTTAATGTGGAGGGAAAATTCACTAAATATACTTCTAGTTTCAATAAATGGTAAATAATTTAAAATATTACGTACATCTCGATACTTCTGAAAAGAAGCGGCCTTACAGTTCTCATTTGCCTCACCATTACCGAGCCTCATCGACGTAGGGCGCTAAGTGTGCAGCATCAAGGCGTGTATATGTTTTTATGTACCCTATGGAAAATTGTAATTCTAGCTACGACAATAATTGGTCCTTTACGTTCTCCATTTTTCATGAAAAAACTGGACGAAAACTGCCGTTGAAACTATAACTGTAGCTAATGTAGATTACTATAATTAAAAATTACCTTTTGATGGTCCAATAGAAATTATCATATACTGGTGATTTTCAATAATAACCACGAATCCGATCTTTCAATCAATTTGGCACTCATATCGATTGGCGCCGATTGAAATATGCGTAGTGCTAAACTATCTCAGTGCTTAAAGTTAACTAAAATATTTTGTTATCCGTCTTTGTAAAGCATTTCCTATGCGATTTTGGCAAAGATTTATGTTCATAAACGGCCTGAGGACAGTTGGTTCCAATATATGGCGATTAAAATGTCGCTAAGCTAATGCAAACGATACAGTTCCACAAAAGACCTTTAATTTGAGCACAAATTTCAGTTCACACGATGGATATAATATGTATGGAGCTAAATTTTTTTTGAGGGACCCAAATTTTACGCCTTTCTTATATTTTCATGCATCAGTTGTCGGCATATTGCTTTCCCTTGCAGGAAAAATTCCAATGATTGTGTGGCTGTGAACGTTTTGACACAACTTGAGCAGTTTACAGTACCATTCTTCCATGTTATCATATTTATTTCAGCCTAAGGTCTTTGATTTCTGCATTAATCGAAACTTACTCTTTGAAAAAAGAATACTTTCGCCGAAGAATTGAATTCATGTATTCTCTAATGGCATCTCAAGCAATTGTTCCTTGCATTGTTGAAAATTCCTTGATTAGCTTTTCTTGCAATTTTTCCAAACGTGTCTAATTTCCTTAGGTTAAAAAAAAAACAGTTTTTTTTAACGAATAAGAAATAGTTCAATCAATCATTCACGTGACGTTGAAATGAACCCTTTTGATTTTTTTACTAGTAACTTAGCGAAAATTAGGGATGAGCAAGTACGTGAATTGTTCCAGTTAATGACAAATAGGTATCAAGATGATATTTTCATATGTAAGCTTAATATTTGAGGCTGATATTATATCAATTTGCATTAATAATTTTTTCTTCATACTCTGACTTCGATACGAATATCTTACGACAAAATGTGTGCATAGAAAGAGCAGTTCGCAAAGAGCTCAATTAAAACAGTGGCCTCATTGACTTTATGTTAGCATCGGATAATACTTAATGCCCTGATCCCATATATTAATTTTGTCGGATATATTAATCGGCTATCAGTTTTTGCTCACACGTCGTAAAAATATGCCTCCTGTACCTATTCTAACGTCTGTTTTACTCAGGACATGAAATTTTATATCTTCAATTTGCATCCGTTTCTCATTCGGACATTTTTAGGATTTTAAACCCACAACAGGTGCTATTTTGCCGCCTTGCATTCATGAATTTGCTCATACGATACTTTCAAGCAAATCGAGGCTTTGCACATCTACATCTACATAATACTATTAAGGTGTTTTGCAGGGCGTGATCATCAACAGAACGCAATAATCACCACATGTGCACCAAACGTAATAATAACAAAATATACGTGCACATTCATTAGTGATTAGGTTAGTGATTTCCCATTGCAAATCAATGCGAGGTTAGAGCATGGGAAAAATAAAAACATGTCATGAGTCGCCCTTGCGATTGACGCTGTTAATTTTATCAGTCGAGACACCGTTGATATGCTTATTAGTACAAGGACAGCAACACAAAATTTACTATGAAATGCCTGTTCGTTCGTACGTAAATTAGAATATGCAATTCTATAAAATGAACTGAAAACCTAGAGTGAGAAGGCAAATCCGATGAAGAGTTGGCGGAAAGGGCTGGCGTTATGCTAGTCAGGGATGGCAATCGAATCTAAAGCCTGAATCACATGATCATTTTTTTTCGTCGCGAAAAGTGATCACTATCGCATCACTAGAGTGATCACTCGCAAAGTGATCGTCGCCGGCAATTGTTTTTCGCAATCGCGATGAGGATTCCCATCGCTTTTTTTCATCACTAGTCCGGTCGCTTTTTCCGTCACTAAAACCGTCACTAAAACCACATATCAACCAATCGGAATGCATGCCCGTATGGAGCGATTGCAGCGCAACGTTTGACAATTGTGGGAACGACATAGATAAACAAACACGCTATATATTTTCGCGATGCGGGTCCTATGGCAACGAGCTGTGATATCGGAAATGATGCGAAAAGCGACGGCGGGAGTGACCGTGTGATTGAGAAAAATGATCACTAGAGCGATCGCTTTTCGCGACGGGAAAAGTGATAGCGATAGTGATTACTTTCGCGACGAAATAAAAAAAATTATCGTGTGATTCAGGCTTAAGCGAAAGTCAAAAAATTTAAAATTCCAATTGTTTCGTCCCCAGGAGCGAAATGCAGAAACGAAACCAAATGGATTTAAACCCGGGGAGCTAAACTCAGGGTTGAAACGAAATCGGAATCAAAACTACTTCGGGTTGAAACTAAACTAAAATTCTGGGGCGAAACGAAATACAGACTGTTTCGCACCGGAAGGACTGCGTACTTCACCTTATAGCAGTTAATTTTCGACCCACACACCGAGTACGAAGTAGGGTTGAATGAAGTAGAGGTTCGGCCTACCACCATTTGGGTGCCATTCCGCATGGGGCACTCATATTTTTACCGCTCACAGGGGAACGGTGAACACAAACTGGCCATTCGATTTATCTCAATGTTTTGATCTCTCTATATTCTATCATGAAAAGGTCGAAACTATTCCCTTTTATCCCCCTCCACCCAAAATTCTTGGATCGAAACTTAACCATGAGCAGCGGAATTTCGTTCAATTTAGTTTGGTTCCTGGGAGTAAAGCTTTGTCCCGGGTTGAAACTAAATACTTGG